>NC_133618.1:56652832-56815332 GCF_048593235.1 Sminthopsis crassicaudata | reverse complement strand
AACTTTTGCTTCTATGTGGATGATTCCCAGATTTGTATTTAAGTCCTGATAACTTCTCTAGTCCCATATCACAACTGCCTTCTAAGCATTTCCATTTGGGTGATCTGTCACCACTGCAAATCAACATGAAAGTGGGTCAGTGAAAAGATTGCTAGACTTGAAGTCTTCAGGTTTGACTTGGCAGCTCTGACACTTTCTAGTTATTTGACCATTTGTGAATTGCTTTTCCTCTCTGAACCTCAATTTTATTGTAAAATTAAATATCAATAGGTGCACTAGCTACCTTGCAGTTTTTTTAAATGAAGAAACACTTTCTAAACCTTAGAACATTCTAGAAATGTTTGTTCAAAATGAAATTTAAAATATAGCTCTCTTTTTTAATTATCCCATTTTGTTTAGTGCTCCTACATCTTCTAGTCTAGAAACTGTAAAATCATCTTTGATTCTTTCCAACTCCTTTACTCCTTAATTCAGATTGTTGTCAAATCCTGTCATCTGTTTCTTTTTTTTAAGATTATACGTGTATATTCATTTTTTATGTATTTCCATCTGACATATATCAGGAGAAAAAAATCAGAACAAAAAGAGAAAACCATGAGAAAAAAAAAAAAAGAAAAGATATGTAAGGTGCTATTGTCTCCAGAGATTGCCAATTGCTATCTGGGAGGAGATATGCTGTGTCAACTCAAATCTTGCAGACAGATTCTTTTTTCTGTAGAGAGCCCTTGTCTCCAGACAGTTGCCGCCAACTCTGGTCCAGAGTAGTAACTTCTTCTTCCTCCAGAGAGCCACCTCAAGTCTGGCCCAGACAAGATTTTCTCTCCAGTGCCACCCTCTTTTATCCTCCCAGAGAATGGGCCTGGGATAACGCAAGGGTTTCTGGGAAAAATTATTTCAATCAATGAACTTGCTCCTCCTAAGCATGCAAGCTCCTCCCCAGGAGTTCACAGATGTAAAACTCCCAGTAAAGTCAGGAACTAGAGAATTGTTAAGTACCGACTTAGCACTTAGTAAGAACCTAATATCTCATTATCTCATTAGCACTTAGTAAGAACCTAACATCTCCCCCTTTCTTTTGATTTAGAACATAGGGTAGTCATGACCTTGAAACATAAATCCATCAATATGGGAGGCATTACACAAAATTACATAGATTACATAAACACATAGTAACATAAACACATAGTAACATAACACATGCTAGAAGTATGTAACAAATAACATGATCAAATAATCATAAATTGAGCATTTATAAATGTCCATAAGTCCATTGTCCATTAGTCTCATCTTGTGTTAGGAAATCCAATGATTCCTTCTGGTTTTAAAGTTCTTTAACAGTCTTCTTATTAGCCATGCTCTTTCAGTGTCAGGTGTTTCTTAGATTTTCTACTTTGTTTTGAGGTCTTTCTCTTTTTCTGTCTCTCTCCGATGGACAAGGCAAATACGACTCATTGGCACCCATCTGATTCCTTCTACATCTGAAGAAATACAAGCAAACCCTCTTCCCCAGGCAGTTAACCTGTCTGGTCCCTTCCATTCACCACTTTCTGGGTCTCTCCACATCACCTGGCGATTATCTAAGGACAGTGGAGCTGCTTGCACTGGACACTGCCCTTCTGGTTTAAAAGGCCTGTATTCTCTCCAAGTGTAATCCATTTTTGCAATCTGATTGCCTTTTGGCTGACTTATCAGGTAATCCCTTTCTGCCTGTGATTGCTTTTCTCCTGGTTGATCAAATCAGAGCCTTGACCTTCTAAAGGCTCTTTGGGTGTAACATCAGCTGCCATCATGCCCCAAGTCTTTTTTGCCTGGGGCCCTGGACCTGGGCCACTCATCCCGTTTCCCTGAATTATTCTACACTCTGATGCCCAATGGAGTCCCAATGGAGGTGAAAATAGTATTCTTCAATCTGCATTCAGTCTCCATAATTCCTTTTCTGGATGTGGATGGCATTTTCCATCCAAAAGTTTGCTGGAATTGACTTGTATCACTGAATTTCTGAGAACCAAATCTATCACAGTTCATCATCACCCAATCTTGCAATTGCTGTATACAATGTTTTCCTAGTTCTGTTTGCTTCACTCAGCGTCAGTTCATGTAAATTTTCCCAGGCTTTTCTAAAAGCAGCCTACTCATCATTTTTTTATAGAACAATAATATTCCATTACTTTCATATACCATAACTTATTTAGCCATTCCTCAACTTTTCCAATTCTTTGCCACCACAGAAAGAGCTGCTACAAACAAATTGTGCACATCTGGGTCCTTTCCCCTCTTGTATGATTTCTTTGGGATGGAGACCGCTATCATCTGTTCCTATACAATATTTCTTTGTATTTTTCCTTTTATTCCATTCCCATTATTACTACGTTCCTCCAGGTCCTTACCATATTTTGATGACAACAGCTCCTTTCTGAATGCTATTATTGTTCCAATTTGATATTTGAAGAACTGAAACTTAAAGAAGTTGTATGACTTATCCAGAGGCATATAGACACATCTAAATCTGAGGCAATATCAATCCAGGTCTGCCCAACATCATGGACAGTGATCTATATACTATACTATATAGTTTTTATTGTTTCAGCTTAGGTGAAACAATATTACAAAGGGCAATTAGTCCTGTAGGAAAAATGTAGTTTACACTTTACATAGACATTTGGCTGGCTAAACACTCTTACTCTGAGTTTCATGGCTTTACAGTAGGATTTGGTTAGAGTTTATTAACACAATTATTGAAAAAACAATATTAATTACATGTAGGAGGGACCTTAAAAATCATTCAGTCTAATGGTGTCAGACTCAAATTCAAACTGATTCCTGCAGGCTACCTATTGACTTTGTTATTATTCAGTCATTTCCAGCTCTTCCTGACACCATATGGGGTTTTTGTTTCTTTATTTGTTTTTTAAGCAAGATACTGGAATAATTTGACATTTCTTTCTCCAATGGATTAAGGCAGAGATGAAGTGACTTGCCCAGGATCACAGCTAGTAAACATTTGAGGCTGGATTTGAACTCAAATCTTCCTGACTAGAGACCTAGCGTTCTATTCACTGAACCATCTAGTTGCCTCATAGGTACTATGTTAGGGCAGTGAAGTGGCTGGCTTAGTGGATAGAGCTCCAGATTTGTAGTCAGGAACACTCATCTTCCTGAGTTCAAATGTGGCCTCAGATACTAATTAGCTGTGTGATCTTGAGCAAGTCACTTAACCTTATCTGCCTCAGTCTCCTCATTTGTAATAACAATAATGCTGCCATATTGTCTTAGAAAAACATAAATTAGCATTATCTGTGTTGTATTTTATTTTGTTAAACATTTCTCAATTACATTTTAATTCAATTTAAATTTAATTTTAATTCAATGGTTTTATGGCATCATGGGTTGAACACCTTTGATAATCCAGCCTCCTCATTTTACAGTAAGTTCAACAACTTGCTCAGAGACTCACAGATAGCAGGAGAAAGATCAGAACCCAGAAAGTCTGGCTCTAAATTTAGTGTTCTTTTCACTGAGTCTGACTATCTTTTGAGGCAACTTTATGTGGTAGATGTCTGTAAAGGAGAAATTCAGAAAATGATATTATCTCTGGACTTTGGGAAAAGCTTCATGGAAGAAGAAAGACAAGTTAGGACTTAAAGAGCATTGCACTTTGACACTAAAAATCCAGCCATAAGTTGTAGTTTTGTTAGGAACTACATCAGAGAAATGGAAATTTAAGTTCACCATGTATAAGGAATCTATTTGTTGAGATGACCTAGATAGAAGAATCTAGACTTTGCCTATAGGTAGAAACTGTTGTTCTTTGTGTTTCATTTTCAAAAAGGACCAATGACATCACAGAGTAATGCCTTGATTTGCCTCTGCAAACCTTCTAATGCTTAGAGGATGTCAGCTAATTTTAAGATCATAGTTTCATAGAACAAATAGCAGGTGGGAATATTCCTTTTATTTACTGGCTTCAACATCTCATTTGATACTTAATTACCATATGTCTTTTTGTTTATTGCTCTCTAATTGCTTCATTTATCTTAGTCTTGTCTCTCCAATTAGATTGATTGCAAAGCTTCCTATTTGATCTTAGGTTGCATTGAAAGAATAGCATCCAACAAAAGGGAGGCAATAATCATATCATCATCATGGTCAGAATGAATATATTGTATTCAATTGTGAATACTACATAGAAGGAAGGATATTGATAAAATGGGACTTTTCAGAGGAGAATGAATAGGATGAACAGGAAATTGGAGATCCTGCTTAAGGGTTAATTGAAGAAAAAGGGGCAATTTATGCCTGAAGAATAGAAGGGAGGGTTGGAAGAGGGAAGACATATGCTAGCTATTTTCTAGCATTTGGGCTGTCATATTAAAGGGAGATTAGATTTAGCCCCAGGGCAGAGCAATGAGTAAAAGGTAAAGATGAGTAGATCCGGGGTTGAAACAAAAACCTTTCTAACAGTTGGGGCTGACCCAAAGTGGAATGGGCTTCTTTAGGGAGTAGTGAGCTCCTTCCTCATTACTGAAAGGCTTCAAATGGAGTCTGAATGACCATTTGTGAGAGATATTATAGATAGGATTCTCCTTTGGCCACAGCAACTCCTAAAATCTGTTGTTCTATTATTTTATTATAACTGAGGGCAGGAATTGTATTCTCTAATTCTCTGGTAATCCACACAAAAGGTAACATAGTAATATGTACATAAAAAAACCTTCAATAAACACTTACTGGATGGCATTTAAAGTTTCAAATCGCTGTTGAAGGGTTAGTAGAGAATGGGATGGGGTCCCTGGGAGATCTTCCATTCCGTTAGTTGGGAATACAAGGCAAAAGGTAACCCAGAGTTCTTTGTGCCTTCCTTAACATCTGAGTTCAGGTCCTGACTTTTCCATTTCTCCTCTGTGTGCCTCACTTTTCTAATCTTTAAAATAACAATATTGAGCAATGGATATGGAACCAGAGAACCTGTTTCCCTCTGGGGCTAAATTTTATTATAAGTAAGAATTTGAAGTAAGTGATCTTTGAAATAGATGAATAGATCCTTTTTTATCCTAAATCCTGAAATATGTTTCTTATCATGAAGAACCCCAGATCTTCCATTCTCATTGCAGTATTTTCATTTCCAGTCCAAGATTCTAGCTCAATGCTGCCAATTTGGAGTAAATCCCTATTTCATAAAGACTAGAAATCAACAATCCTCCAAATCTCTTTTACACATACTCCACAGTCTATATTAGCTCAGGCATTTAATAAGTCTTATGCTCCAGATGTATTAGGTTATGGGTGTTCTCACTTGACTTAACCTCACCCACTGGTCTCCGGCTGGGCCCAGGGCCCAGATGCCAAGAAGCTGTTTGCAAAAGGTTTCAACTAGGAAAAGTACTATTAACTGTGCATACAGTGCAGTTGTCTACGGACTAGCAGGAAAGGTGGAGATCATTTCCCCTTCTACCTCTTTTTACTGGGATGGGTGGAGACTCCTCCCTAGCTGGGAAGCTGCTTCTTGGTCTACTGGAAAGACTTCTTGGCCAGAGTTCTAATACTCCAGAACTTGGTGTGAGATCCCACTATTCTGACCCTTCTACTTATATAACAGGGAAGGAAGGGAACAGAGAACCTGTGAAATAATAGCTCACATTTGTATAATGCTTTAAGTTAATAAATCAGTTCCCTCACAACCACTCTGCCTAAGAGGTTAGGTTTGTTTGTTGTTATTTACAGTTCAGGAAATTAAAGACTTAAAAGATAAAGGGACTTGCTAACAAAAGACTGTCACTAGATAACATACTTGCTTTTGCTACTTAAAAAGGCTCTGGTGGAGTGGAAAAAGGACTGAGGGGAGGAAAACAAACTTTTATTACCCTTATCACTATTCTTAATGCTCTACAATATCATCTCATTTGATTATCAAGATCACCCTGGGAGTTAAATTCTCTCCATTTTACACTTGAAAAACCAGGTTAAGTGACTTGCCCAGAGTCATATTGATAATAAGCATGTGAGATTGGATTAGATCTCAGGCCTTTCAGAATCTTCCTCCAGCATTCTTTATTATACTTATCAGCCAGATTTATAGCTAGACAAGCTATATGTTAGTGTTAGTTCTTCTGCTGAGGGCAGTTTGTGAATCTATCAGTTCTTAAACTTTTCAATGACCTGGACCCCTTTGGAAGTGTAGTGAAGGCTAAGAACTCCTTAGAATCATTCTTTTAAATGCATTAAAAATTTTACATAGGATTACAAAAGAGATCAATTATATTGAAATACAGTTTTAGAACAATTTCTTAAATGTTACCAAGCCACAATTTAGGAATCCTGGGAAAACGTTTGCTAACATTTGGATGGATGGGGGTTAAGGTTGTCTTTTTATTTATTTATTTATTTTCCCTTTTTCTAGGCTGGGGTTAAGTGACTTGCCCAGGGTCACACAGCTAGGAAGTGTTAAGTGTCTGAGACCAGATTTGAACTCGGGTCCTCCTGAATTCAAGGCTGGTGCTCTATCCACTGTGCCACCTAGCTGCCCCTAAGGTTGTCTTTCTATGTTGGATACTGAGAACCACTTTGGTACTAAGTTCCAGAGAAGTTATAGAACTGTCGCTTTCCCAGGGTTATGTAGCTAAGTAGTGAAGATATTGTCCTTTAAATTTCTCCCGATTCATATTTTTGCATTCTTCCCACTACACCCCATTCCACTATGATATGAGGCTGGCTTCCACTTCCAAATGTCATTCAGTCACTAAGCATTTTTTCTGTTGTTGTTCAGCCTTTTGTCCCTGACTCTTTGTGACTTCATTTCCTAAACTGGAGTGGCTGGCCATTTCCTTCTCCAGCTCATTTTACAGATGAGGAAACTGAGGCAGAGTTAAGTGACCTGCCCAGGGTCACACAGCTAGGAAGTGACTGAAGACAGATTTTAATTCAGGAAGACGAGTCTAGCC
This sequence comes from Sminthopsis crassicaudata, assembly GCF_048593235.1. Taxonomy (NCBI): domain Eukaryota; kingdom Metazoa; phylum Chordata; class Mammalia; order Dasyuromorphia; family Dasyuridae; genus Sminthopsis; species Sminthopsis crassicaudata. The sequence goes on along the minus strand of NC_133618.1, from coordinate 56,808,394 downwards.
TGACTCTAGGCCCCCTGGCTTTATCCACTTCACCACCTAGCTGTTTTAAGCGTTTATTCACCATACTAAGTGTTGGGGATACAAATGCAAGACAATCCCTATCCTCAAGAACTTCCCAGTCTAATAGAAAAAGAGATCTCTGTAAATTGGGTGTAAAATGAACTGCAGAAAGAAATGGAAACCATTCCGATATCTTTGTAGAGGAAGCCTCCAATAGGGAGGAGTGGGACACACTGAGTAACAGTAACAAAAATGAATGAAGGGTCATCACTATGCCTGATGCTAATTCCCCATCCTCTGAGTTGTAGATCCCAGAGCATCGCCCCATTGCGTGAAGGAGAGAGAGGGCAGGAGCTCCGAGTAGTCCTCCCCGGACGCCAGAGCTAGGCCTCGAGGGCCGCAGCTTTTCCTTCCCGCAGCCATCTCCCCCTGCCGCCAGGGATTGCCCTCCGGGAAGAGCGTACCCCGGGAGACCCGGGAGAAGGGAGGGCGTCTGCACCGGGAGCATACCGGGGCTTCCCGGCCCCTCCTCTCCTGCAGCGGGGTCTGCGGCTCGAGCGCGTTCCACTCCGCAGTGGTGGGGGACTGTCCCGCAGAAGCCAGCCGGGCCTGAGGGGCGCACGCCAAAGCCCGGGGACCGAGATGGGGCCCGCTGGCTCCGCCCCCACCCCAAGGGGCGGGGCATCACCTGCGGGCGGACCGGCTCCAGGTAACCTAGGCTCAGCCTATTACAGTCTCCTGGGCGCGCGCGCCCTGCCCCCTGCACACCAGAGAGGCTATTCCTGCCGCAGCCTAGCCGGGCCCGAGCGAGTCAGGGAGCCGGCGGGGCCGCCGCGCTCTGTCCCCAGCAGCCGAGGAGGGAGCCGGCGCGAGCCGCGGCGCCCGCCCCCCGGGGTCGAGATGGTGGAGAGACGCTTCTCCAAACTCGTGCAGAAACTTTCCCTGCTCAGCTTGACGCGCCAGTACGAGCCAGTGGAGGATTCGGAGCTGGAAGGACTGGTGGTGAGTGGAGGACTCCCGGCGGGCGGGGAGAGGGGATGGAGCCCCCGGGGACGCGCGGAGAGGCTGCGGGCCCCTGCGCTCCCCGCTGCGGCGCGGCTCAGCTCCAGCCTCCAGGGACCGCGCCGGTGCCTTCCTCCGTGTCTCCTAGAGGGGGACCCCAGCGGGAAAGGAGGCTGCGAGCCGCAGTGTACGGGCGCCAGCGGAGGTCTGAGGGGCTGGGCGGCCGCGGCTGTCTGACTTGCTGGGGTAGGCTAGGCGGCTCCTCTGCAGGTGAGCGAACCTGAGCAGCGGCGCTGATCCGGGATGGGGCAGGGCAGGGGATCGCGCGCGTTCCCGGGCACGGGCGCGGGCACCGGCACCCCGGGAGCCGCCTGCTGGACCCCCTCAAGGCCCGGGACCCGGGAACCCCAAACCACACAGGCTGTGAGGCTGCTCGCCAACCGCGCAGGATTTCCCCGGCTGTCCCGCCGCTCTCCCTGGGGATTCTGAAATAAACAAATCAGGTTTCAAAATAAAATAGGTCGTGGAGACTTTAAAGTAAACATTTATTAATAAAAACTCCAAAACCTCATCTCTGGGTGACTCCCTCCCTCCACCTGTTCAGATTGTAACCCAACGCAAGGCTTCCTCGGGGTGGTTCTTTGTCCATGTCTTCCTGAGGCTGGTGAATCACAAGGAATCCCTTTTCTGATCCCACTTTCAGTTTAAATACTGTCTGCCCAGCAGCCTAAGAAGTGATTGAATCCCTGTTATTTTTAAAGCTTATATTAACCATTTTCTTGCACCAAGCACTGGGCTAAGGCAAGAAAGATAAAAACCATACCAGCCCTTAGAAAGCTTAGAGACTTCCGATCGACACAAGACAACTGCAGGAAAACTGTAATATCTGTAATGCAACAAGAAATGTTACTCACTTCGGTGAATCAACACGTACTCGCTCCCTTCTGGGTGTTAAGCAACTAAGCAGACACTGAGCGGAAGCAGAGGAAAAGAAAACTTTCCCTCATTGACTCCTCAGTCCAGTAGATGAAAGAAGCCTGAGAGAAACAATTGCTTGATTTAAATGAACTCTGTCTACTTTGAGAAATATCATTTTAGACACATATTAACAAAAAAATAATGCATGAGTTCTGATTGTTAATGCTATGATTACACAAAAGTAACCACAGCCAAAATCAGTAAGAGGGGTTTACTCTAGATCTCTGACTAAAATCTGACCTGCAGAAGGCAGTAGCTGATTCTTTCCCTCCCTCTGCTGATTATCTCCAATTTATCTTATTTATACGTTGTTGTTTGCGTGTTATCTCCCCCCCCCATTAGATTGTGAGCTCTTTGAGATTGGGATTATTATTATTTTTCTTTGTGTTCCCAGGGTTTTTTTTTTTTTTAATTGTTCCCCAAAAGTTAATGTGATCTTTATTTCTTTTTTTTATTAATTTTATAATTATAACTTTTTTTTATTTTATATATATATATTTTATAATATTATCCCTTGTATTCATTTTTCCAAATTACCCCCCCTCCCTCTATTCCCTCCCCCCGACGACAGGCAATACCATACATTTTACATGTGTTACAATATAGTCTAAGTACAATACATGTGTGTGAATATCATTTTCTTGTTGCACAATAAACATTAGAATCCGAAGGTACATGCAACCTGGGCAGACAGATATTAGTGCTAACAATTTACATTCCCCTCCCAGTGTTTCTTCTCTGGGTGCAGCTACCTCTGTCCATCATTGATCAACTGGAAGTGAGTTGGATCTTCTTTATGTTGAAGATTTCCACTTCCATCAGAATACATCCTCATACAGTATTGTTGTTGAAGTGTACAGTGATCTTCTGGTTCTGCTCATTTCACTCAGCATCAGTTGATTTAAGTCTCTCCAACCCTCTCTGTATTCCTCCTGCTGGTCATTTCTTACCGAGCAATAATATTCCATAACTTTCATATACCACGATTTACCCAACCATTCTCCAACTGATGGACATCCATTCATCTTCCAGTTTCTAGCTACAACAAAAAGAGCTGCCACAAACATTTTGGCACATATATGTCTCTTTCCGCTCTTTAGTATTTCTTTGGGATATAATCCCAGTAGTAGCGCTGCTGGGTCAAAGGGTATGCACAGTTTGATAACTTTTTGGGCATAATTCCAGATTGCTCTCCAGAATGGCTGGATTCTTTCACAACTCCACCAGCAATGTATTAGTGTCCCAATTTCCCCACATCCCCTCCAACATTTGTCATTATTTGTTCCTGTCATCTTAGCCAATCTGACAGGTGTGTAGTGGTATCTCAGAGTGGTCTTAATTTGCATTTCTCTGATCAGTAGTGATTTGGAGTGTTCCCAGGGTTTAATACGGTGCCTGGTACTTAGTGTTTAAAAAATAATAATAATACTTGATTTAACCTTGATCTCCTGCAAGGGAGCTTAGTTCTAAGTTTTTACAAACTACTGTCAGGAATACTATAGAAGAGACTATAGAAGAAGGTGGAAGCTTTCAGGAAGGCAATAAGCCTTTATTAAATGCCCATTTATTGTTATTGTTCTTGTCCTTGAGTCATTTTCAGTTATCTCCTACTGCCCACAGTCCCATGTGAGGTTTTCTTCACAAAGATACTGGAATGGTTTTCCATTTCCTTCTCCATCTACTTTTACAGAGTAAAACTGAGGCAAAGAGAGCTAAGTGATTTGCCCAGAGTTAAAAAGCTATTCAGTATCTGAGGTTAAATTTGAAATGTGCTAAATAATTCACAAATATTCTCACTTGATAATGAATCCCTTCCACTTCTAAGATTATTTGTGATGGGGAAAGAAATGCAACTTGACAATTATATTTTCCCTGAAAAACCAAGTTAAGGGTTTCTTATTTGAAAGAGAAAGAGAATCTGAAAAAAGTGTAGTATTTAATACTTTATGTAATGTTTAATTTATATAATTTATAATGTTTCATATATTTAATGTAACCTTCCCCATAGATTGTTCAGAATGTTTTTTTTTTTTTTTTTTTTTTTTTACTTTTTTTTAGATAATTGCTTAACATTTTAACATATCTCAAATGGGTAGTAATCAACAAGCACTCATCTGTCAACAAGATTTATTAAATCCTATGTGCTGACCACTGATCTGAGGTGCTGAGGACATATGCACAAAAGTAAGACTGTTTTGGCTTTCAAAGAGTCTACATTTCATTGAGTAATAAAGATTATATTCTGAGTATGGACATGGACCTCAGTGTGAAGACATGCTCTTTTAGTTTATCCTGTATTTTATAAAATGAATTATGCAAAGAAAGACTGTTTCTGACTTATTTTGGTAAAGTATCATATAATGAAATTCATAAAATCACAGACTAGCTGAAAGGAATGTGAGAGATCATCTTGTCCTTAGTTAACAGATGAGTGAGACCCAGAGGTCACCTATCCAGTTAGTGGCAGAATGAAGATTAGGACCCAGTTGTCCTGATTTTTGATGGACAGAATGGAATGATGGGATTTGTATTCTGGACTTTGTAAACTTGTGCAAATCATTTATTTAGATTTCTGTTTTCTTATTAATGAAAAGGAGATATCAATCCTTGCCTTGCTTCCCTCATTTTCTGAAGATCAAAGGAACTTGTGTATGTGAAACTCTTTGAAAATAGTTATTTTGATTGCCCAAAGATGCATTTTTTAATTTATGGAAGAAAGATAGAGACCAATCAATGGTAAAACCTCAGGCTCAAAGCATTCTACTTCCAACTTCCTTGCTTAATAATGAGATAAGCACAAAGAATGAATACAACATAGCCTTTGGATGTATGCAAAAAAAGCACATTAAAAATTGTTTTCTCTCAAAAGTTAATTGGAAGGGAAGAAAAATGGGACAAATAGGATCCCACTAGTCATTGGAAAAACTTAAAAAGCTGCAAAAATTTGTCTTTTTAGGCTACTGTAGTATAGCAGGAGGAGGCACAGTGGATAGAGCACCAGGCCTAGAGTCAAGAAGACCAGAATCAAATCTAGCTTCAGATTAACTAGCTGTATGACTCTGGCCAAGTCACTTAACTCTGTTTGCCTCAGTTTCCTCATTTGTAAAATGAGCTGGAGAAGGAAATGACCAATCACTCCATTATGTTTGCTAAGAAAATCCCAAATGGGCTCATGAAGATTTGGACTGCAACAAAAGTATAGTGGGAAAAGTTTTGACCTATGAGTCAATAGACTTGTGTTCTAACCCTGACTTTGTGATGTGACCTGGGGCAAGTAACTTCATCCCTCTGAGCCCTGATCCCTAAAATGAGGATCTTCTATGATCCTTCCCATGACAATATTCTATGTCTCCTTTAGGAGAGCTAATTTTTGTTTGTTTGTTTTGGAATCCCCAGTGTTCAGAATAACACATTTATTGAATTTCCATTGTGACATTGGAATACTGATAGTCAGTATTCCTGATACTTAGGACTTTTCAGCTCCTGATCTGCTAGTTTTGGAGAAGGATTGGAGTAGAGGCAGTTACATAATAGTTAACTACAAGACAAGAAGGAGACTTCTTTTTGGAGACAGTTATCATGATGAGAGGATGAAGTACCCCATTCCTTGTTTCTAATTAGCCCATGTAAGCCTTTTAGAAAAACCCACTCTTTTTTTCCTCCTAAGGTTGCATATTTTGCTTTTATTTTATTTAAATTTTTTTCAATATATTTTGTTTTTCCAAATACATGTAAAGACAGTTTCAACATTCATTTTTGTAAGACTTGTGTTCCAAATTTTTCTCCCTTCTTCCTTTACTCCTTCCTTCTCAAGACCGCAAGTAATCTGATATAAGTTAAATATGTGCAATTCTTTTAAACATATTTCCATATTTGTCATTTTTGTGTGAGAAAAATCAGATCCAAAGGGGAAAAAAAAAAAACACAAAGAAACAAAAAGGTGAAAATACTATGCTTTGTTCCACATCCCATGTCTATCGGGATTGCCTTGAATCACTGCATTGTTGGGAAGAGCCAAGTCCATCACAGTTGATCATCACATAATCTTGTTACTGTGTACAATGATCCTTTGGTTCTACTGCTTCACTCAGGATCAATTCAATTCAGTCAAGAAACCTATTCTCGACACTTAATAGAAGAAAAGGATCAAATATGGGAGAGAAAAGTTCCAAAAATTGGACCAACCAACAGTAGTACCCTGACAACCACTTGTGACTAAAATAATGAGCTGGGAATTCCACCTTCTCTGATTATTCAGGGTGTGCCCTGAGAAAGTTACTTAGGCTTTCTCCCAGTACCTCAGCTTTCCCTTCTGCAAAATGAACCTAAGAGCTACCACACCTGTTTGTCTCCCAAGAGATCATATTGCTGGATGAGACCTGAGAGGCCATTGAGTCCAACTTTTTCATTTTAAATGAGGATGAGGAAACTAAGGTATTTACCTAAAGGCACATGGCTAATGAGTCACAGAGAAAGGATTTGAATTCTGATTCAATGACTCCAATGGCTACATACCTGGCATGTAGACTATATTGCTTTGTACATAGTGGGGTATAGTGATATTATGAATCAGATTATGAACTGAGAACTCCATGGAAAAAAGTGCTCTCAGGCAGTTCCCAGATTATGAAAAAGTTGTGTTCCAAAGGGTCAGTGGTAAGGTCATCCATTGTTTGGAATTTGGAAATCATTTGCCATCGAAACAATATTGTACAGGATAATTAGCTTCCTGAACCAGACAACAAAGACCTAATTTAATAGTAGTAATATCTTATGTTTGCTAAGTGCTTTAAGCTTTATAATACATTTTTTCCCCCAACACATCTTTGTGGTAGAATGTGTAGGTATTAGCCCCCGTTTTATAGAGAAGGAAATTGACCCAGAGAAGTAAAACCAACTTGGGTCATAGAATTTAGAGTTGGCAAAGACTTTAGAGATTATCAAAGTCAAATCTTTTATGTAAATATGAAGAAAGAGAATCACAGGAGTTAGAACTATAAAGGATTTAAAAGATCATTGAGTATAAACCTTTCATTTTACAGATGAAAAAACTGAGATTTGGAGAAATTAATTAGCTTGCCCAGAACAGATTATAAATAGCAAAGCCAGGATTTGGACATAGATCCTCTTATAACAAAGGCCAGGAGCTCTTTCCATTCCACCAAACTAGATGTCTGAGTCTTCAAAAACTAGAGAAGTGGGTCATTCTTAGCCAAAAAAGATCAATAAAATGGTAATGGTAGGTCAAAGAAAGGGGTTAGGACAGCTTGTGTGCCTCAATGTGAACAGCTACTCTTCTGCCATAGTAAGTCTCCACATTATATAACTTTAAAGCAGAAAAAAGGAAAAACTGAAAAAGAGAGGGGGAGATGACCTACTGAAATTACAGCTAGGGAATAATAGAACCAAGTTGCAAAATTTCCATTACTGCTTTCTAGTGTCTCTTAAAGCTAGACTGAAATTCCAAATAAAAGCATTTCTTTTATTTCTTGGTAATAATTATTTCCCCCCTGACCCTTCCATACTTTTTAACTGTCTTCTACCTTAATATCTTGCAGTTATTTGAAGATACTTACTAGCTCTGTATGACCCTAGGTAAATCACTTAATCCTGTTTGCCTCAGTTTCCTCATCTGTAAAAATGAGTTAAAGAAGAAAATGGCTCCCTAAGACACCAAGTCCATTCTCCACCTAGACTAGCTCAACTAAACTGAAGTTTGAGGCTCTTTGGGCCTGGTCTGTTGCAGTTATGAAGGCTCCTACTGGATTAGCTGCTCTGTTTCAAGACACCAAGGCTGGAGTGGAGGTGGGGTGGAGAAAAGAGAAATCTTCCTCTATACCTACTTCACTCTACAAGAGTCCTGGGGGAAAATGTACAGAGTATCCTCAAAAATACAATCTGCTGACTTCTTTTTTTGATCAACTCTTAAACTAATAAGCCATACCAGGGTTTGACTAGTTTTGATGTTTCCATTTAACAAATGATTATCATTATAAATATCAGGCCAGTGCCTATCATACAGTGAGTGTTTGAGTGTTTAATAAATGCATGTTGCAGCAATAACAAGATTAAACGATGATCAATTCTGATGGATGTGGCTCTTTTCAACAGTGAAATGGTCTTGTGATGGAGTGAGCCATCTACATCCAGAGTGAGGACTGTGGAGACTGAGTATGGATCATAACATAGTATTTTCACTTTTTTTGTTGTTGTTTGCTTGCATTAGTTTTCTTATTTTTTCCTGATTTTTGATAATGATCTGTTTTGATCTGATTTTTCTTGTGCAGCATGATAATTGTGGAAATATGTACAGAAAAATTGCACATTTTTAACATATATTGGATTACTTGTCATCTATGGGAGGGACTGGGGGGGAAGGGAGGGAGAAAAAAATTGGAACCCAGAGTTTTTCAAGGGTGAATGTTGAAAATTATTTATGCATATGTTTTGAAAATAAAAAGCTTTAGAATAAAAAATACATATTTTGATTTGTAAAAGGAAATTTAATCTAATGAATTGGTGACTTCTTGATTACCTGTAATTTTGGAAAATAATTTGAAGTCTTCCCTAATTCTGAATAATCACTGAATGACTATAACGAATTGTAATGCCTTCCCCTTAGGAACTAAAACTGGTTTTCAGTCTTAAATCAGTGTCCAATAATTGATCATCTGCGTCTGTGTTGTAGGAGGCACTACAATGGATACATGGGATACATAAATTTGTTATTTATGATCCTTTCCTTCCAGTAACTTATTATGCATTTGGGGAGACAAGATGTGAATGTATACGTGAAATTATTATGTCCAGATGGCCCCAAAGATGAAATATAAGTCATTATTTTCTTTTTTCTGTGTAGAGTTAGGGGATTCTAGACATGGAAAATTGCATATAATGTTAGATTTGGTTAATGGATTGGCTAGTTTCACTGAAAAGGTTTTTTCTCTTTTATTTTGAAAGGGATGGTTCCCTGGGGGAAGAAGGAGCAGAAAGTGTATTAGGTAGTAGATAATATAAAAACCCCATTTTATAAATGTTTTAAGAAACATTTAAGAAACAAGTTTGAGAAAAAGATGTTCGGAAAACATGAAGAGAGGCCATTTTTAGCTGGGGCAGGATAGTTGGCAGAAGGTGGTAAGGAAGACTTCACAAAAAAGATGAGACTTTAGCTTTGAAAGAAACTGAAAATTCAGAAAAGCGGAGATGAGGAGGGTATGCAGTCCAGATTTGGGGGCAGGTTGTGAGAATGCATGATGGCAGGATAGGGATTCTGAAATCTGGAAAATAACTTAATATCCCAGTCTTTTTGGAAGGTAGAATTTGTGATGAGGAATGTGAATTGAGAATAGTAAAGTAGGTTGAGAGCCGGTAGGTGGCACACTGGTTAGGGTGCTGTTCCTGGAGTTTCTGAGTTTAAATTTGGCTTCAGACACAAGTTGTGTGACCCTGTTTGCCTCAGTTTCCTCACCTGTAGAATGAGCTGGAGAAAGAAATGGAAACCATTCCTGTATCTTTGCCAAGAAAAATACCAAAAAGGATCTTGAAGAATGGAAAGGAAACAAATAAACAAACAACTAGAACAAAAGTAGGTTGATATCTGAGGGTGAGGAGTTTGCATTTTATCCCAGAGGCATTTGATCAGGTGAATTTGAATCTTTGTGTCCAAATCATTTCAAGATGATTTTGGCAACTGGGTGGAGGCAGGATTGAAGAGAAGATCTTAGAAGCAGAGAAACCAAAGGTCCCAGGATTGTGCCGGGAGAGAAAGGCGTGGATGCAAGAGTTATTGTGGAGGAAGAATGGACCGGATTTAACAAATGATTAGTTGTGATAAAGAGTCAAAGGTGATAGAAAGATTTTGAGCCTTGATAATTGGGAAGGTGGTGGTCTCCATGGAAATAGGAAAGTTGGTTAGAAGGATAGGGAAAGGAGTAAAGGTAGTGATTTACTTCAGAAATAAAAGAGTTGTCACAAAATAATATATTATTCCATTATCAAATCAGTTGTATAAGTGGGCATTGCTTTATGAGTTCAAAGAAGGGAAAAATTACTGTGACCCATAGAAGGCTTTGGAGAGGAGAGTCACCTTGAGCTTCCTTGAAGAATGGGGACAGACACATGGTGTTGAAGAAGGGAGGGGAAGTTAAGGACAGAAAGGGAGAATAAAATAAGTTTAATGATTACACTACCCCTGTTATATAGGTAGCAGATGAGTAGTCTCATCCTTCCTTTAAAAGCCAGCTCCAAAGTGACATAGTAGGACCAGGTGTATAGTCAGTCAACCATTCATTGAGCAATTATTAAGCATCTACTATGTACCAGGCACTGGGGATACAAAGAAAGGCAATCAACAGTTCCTTTAAGGAGCTTACAGCCTAATGGGAGAGACTACAAGCAAGCAGCTATGTACAAACAGGATATTGGAAATAATCCGAGGAGGGAAGGAACTCCTAGCATTTGAGGCAATCAAGAAATAAATGCTTCTTGTAGTAGAGATTTTAGTTGGGTCTTTAAGAATGGCTGGTGGTAGAAAAGAAAACAGATAGGATTGCAAGCATGGCAGACAGCCAGTGAAAATGATTAGAGCAGAAAGATGGAATATCTTCTTCAAGGAACAGTAAGACCCGTGTCCCTGGATCACAGAGTACATGTGTAAAAAAACAACAAATTAGGAAGAGCTTTGAATACCAACCAAAGGATTTTTCTATTGATCCTAGAGGGATAGGAAGCCATTGGAGGGGTTAAATGGTCAGACCTGTGCTTTAGGAAGATTATTTTAACAGCTGAGTGGAGAACAGACTAAAATGAAAAAAATTGAGGCCAGAGGACAAAATAGAAGGTTATTGAAATAGTTCAGGTATGAGGTAAGACAGGCTCCCTTCCACCCCTCTACCTCCCCACCATGAAGTTTTTCTTGGTCCTTCCTGAGTTCTCTAAATCTCCCTTTCACCTGAACTCCTTTAGCACTCAATCTTTATGACAAATTAAGCCCTACTTATAATCATTCTTTCTTTCTTTCATTGGCAACAGTTGAATATGAAGGGGCCCTTAGATACTGCATTCCTTACTTAGAATAACACCTGGATTGGGATCCTTCATGACTGGGGGATGGTAGGACCTTCCACATTAATGGAGAAGTTCAGAAAGGGGAAGAGTGCAAGTAAAGATAATGAGTTCAGTTTTAGATATTTTGAACTTAAGATATCTAAAAGGCATTTGGAGATTCGAGTCTGGATGTGTGGAGAGAGATTAGGTCTGGATACATAGATCTGATAATCGTCAGCATAGAGATAATCACTGGAATCATGAGAGCAAATAGGTACAGAGAGAGAAGGGAAGAGAACCCAAGACAAAGCCTTACTAGAGTCAAAGGTTTGGGGGTATGATTTGGATGAAAACCAAAAAAGGGTCAGGCTGGAGAAAGATCAGGCAAGGAAGAGTCAGAAAATAAAGAGAAGAAAATATCAGGGAGAATTGTCTGATAGTATCAAATTCTATAGAAAGGTCAAGAAGGATAAATGTCATTAGATTTGGCAAATAAATCATTGGTAACTTTGAAGAGAACAGTTTCAGCTAAATGATGATATTGAAAGGGAATAAAAGAACATAGAAGATCATAAATAGTCTTCTCTAGGAGTTTCACCACAGAAGGGAAACACAGAATGATAGCTAGTAGGAGGAATGAGTCAAGTGAAAGGTCTTTGTGTAAGAAGAAGACACTGACTTATTTGTAGATAAATAGCAGCCAATAGACAACAAGAAACTGAAGATGAGAGAGCAGGGTGGTAGAAAGAACAACCTACTGGAAAAGATGTGTAGAATGGAATCACTTGAGCACATAGAGAAGTTTGCCTTGGCAAGAAGAAAGGCCATCTTGTTATGTGAGACTAGGGTGAAGGAGGAGATAGTAGAGAAGGAATCTTGATGGTGTAGGATGGGAAGAAGGGGAGAAGGGGGAGCTTTCAGCAAAAGACTTCAATTTTTTCAGTAAAATATGAGATAAGGTTCTCTATCTGTTGATTCCGTTTCACATGTAGCATTAAGAGATATGATCTGAGATCCAGTTGCCCTCTGAAGAATAGTAGTGTCAAGGATAATATTTGTAGTGTTGTTAGCCTGAAAAAGAAGAGGGAAAATAATCCCTAGGAGGGCAACCAAGGCTGGATTTGCTTCCAGTGAGAAAAGGGGATAGTATTACCCTTCTCCAATATTGGTAGTCTAAGAATAATAAATTCAGAACTCAATCCCTTCCCTGATCACTCTTACAGAGGAGGTAATTCTTAAGTTTATTTTGACCAGTTTAGCGGCTTCCCAAAAAAACTATATAAAAATCATCACAAAAGGCCCAATAGTGACTACACCCACTTATCCAAGCAAAACAGTAAATAGAAGTCAGAGAAGTTATACAGATTAAAATGGGTAAAATACACAAAAGTAAAGCAGCTTTTCATTTGAGAACAAGATAAGATCTCAGCTCAACCAAAGAGAGAGGGCTGGATCTCACTCAAGGGGAAGTTCTTTCTCTGAAGACTCTAGGAAAACAAACTGGAAAGTGGGAACACATAGAGGAGCCAGTTTCCCCTATGTGTCTGTGGGACCTCTCTCCGTATGTCTTCCTAGAAAATCTCTGGAACCAGCTCAGTAATAGCCTTCTGCAGATCCAAAACACTGTATTCAGGTCTTTGACAATTAGGAGTCTGGTTTACCTAGCATGAAAAAAATCTCCAAGCTCAGATAGAAGCTGGTTACACATTATACTATGTACTGTACTGTACTATGTTATATATTCATACATATGTACTACATAAAGTATGCATGTATATATGTAAAATAGCTTCCTCTGTGATATGTGTGTGTATATGCATGTATATATGTATGTATATATAATGTGGTCATATAGTTTCATTTATAATATATCTCAAATAGATATTAATATAATTAAATAATATATATTTTATCACAAATATGTATGTGAAATTATACATATATCTATATCATCTATTTGTCTACTATCATTTATAAAACAAAAATCAGGGAGGAAACTTTCCATTCATCACCTCTTCCTTTCTTCTTTCCCCTTCATCTTTCCAAATCCTACCTATCCTTCAAAGTTTAGCTGAAATTCTTTCCCTCTCCTCCATAAAACCATTCTTGGTCTTCTGGATTTCACTAATTTCTCTTTCTTTTTAATTTCCTCCTATAGGACTCTGCCACAAATTCACACTTAATTATGCTCATTCATTATTCTTTCATTCAACATCAATTTCATTGACTATATCTGTAAGTACTTTTCATTCCTAGGGCAAGCCTTCATTATTCCCTTCTTACACAAACAATGACTAACAAGTCATCTGTTCTCTTCTTCCTCCAATTAATTCAGTTCTTTCCTCAGAACCTTTCATTGGACCCTACTATGTTCAAAGCTGTTTGCCTGGTATTCAAGAATCTCCCCAGTCTGACACTATGGTTTCCTCCCAGTCTTATCTCACATATGACTATCTCTCTACACTCTATGATCAATCCCTTGTATTCTTTCTGCTTAAAAAAGAATTTTTTTAACCTCTCTGCTTTTGCTCACACTGTTCTTTATACCTCCCCATTCCCACAGAAATTGACTGAAAGTTTTCTCTTGTAATCTTTAAAAAACCCAAACAAAACAATATGCATATTGTTCAGTTGTTTTTCAGTCATGTCTGACTCATTGTAACCCCATTTGTTGTTTTCTTGCAGAGACAATGGGGTGGTTTGCCATTTTCTTCCCTGACCCATTTTATGGATGAGGAACTTAGGTAAACAGGGTTAAGTGACTCCCCCAGGGTCACATAGTTACTAAGTGTCTGAGGTCAGATTTGAACTCAGGAAGATGAATCTTACTGATTCTAGGCCTGGCACTTTACATAATTTATTCAACAAGGAATTTAAAAATAGACACCTCCCACTCCCACCCCACCCCTTGTCCTGGCTATTTTCTACCAATTAAAGATCATAGAAGAAATGGAAAGAGAGTAGGAAAAGAAAGCCAGGAAGACAGAATTAAAATGTTGTTAAATTCCTGACAAACTTGCAAAATGCCACCTCTTTCAGGAATTCTTCCTTGGTTTGTCCCAGTAATTTTGCTTCAATTGTCTAATACACTATATTTGTGTGTATATTTATATTGTTTTTTGTCTGTATATCTTATTATTATTCCCCTGCCTCCAACTAGGCCAGGAGCTCCATAAAAAAAGGGACTATGTTGTAACTAAAATTTCTAGCTTTCCTACCTTCCTCTATGGGGAAAATTATGGAAATAAGTTCTTTGATCCATATGTGCACACATATAACCATTTTGATTTTTAGTTTTTCCTCACCCCAAAAATATATGCAAGGAAATTTACATAAGAGGCAACTAGGTGGTGAAAAAAATAAAGTGCTGGGCTTGGAGTGAGGAAAACCTGCATCCAAAAGTAACTTTAAATCCTTATAGATTTTGTGTCCCTGAATTTCCTCAGCTGTAAAATGGGGATCACAATAACACCTATCTCCCAGAGTTGTTGTAGGGATCAAATGAGAGAATATTTGTAAAGCACTTAGAGCAAAGTGTGTGACATATAGTAGGCATTTAATAAATACTTGTTCTTTTCCTTTTCCCCTTGTCCATTTTTGTTCTAGGTAAAAAGTATTCCTAGTTATGGCTCTGATAAGAATTCAACAAGTATTTATCAAGCACTTTCTATGTTCATGGCAGTGCTTAAGGGATTGAGGATGTAAAATTGAAATCTATTAATCAAAAATAATGTGAAGAAAAGCTTAAGGTAATAAAAGGTAATTTAATCTAGGGCAATGATACTTTCTCCCTGGAGCTTTCACCAGACAAATTATGTTCAAAAGATTATCTACCCTTTGGGAGGTAATTGTTGGGGGAACAATATTTAGAAGAGTCTCTTTTGAAATTTAATAAAATGATATGAGCCTGTGCTAATATGATAATGGTTAATTTAATCAAGACAAGATAGAACAATACCAGACATTAGCAGTGTCAAAGATATTTCTGTGCTTTGTAGGATTGTTTTTAATTTCATTTCATTTTTCAAATATAATTTCAGATTTCCTTTGAGAAATTTGAGTCCTTTTAGTTATCTTAAACTTCTCCCTGAAACAAAAGGCCTTTTTTAAATACCATTTTTCTACTATTGAAATCATAGGAGTACAAACTCTAAAATACTATCTTGTTTTTAAATTCCATATTATTGAAAATCAGTACCGTCAGAGGGCAGTGGAAATGCACATGGATGGGTTTGAACAGGCTGCAACAAAGAACAAATTGAGCCCTACAAAGAAGAGTAAAAGTAAAGGACAATATCAAAGAACTACATGATTGAAAAGGAAGGTAGATTGATCACATAGTATACAAGAAGGAGAAGTGATACACAGTCCATGTGTTCCATTGGTAATTCTTCAGGGTCAGAAGAAATGGAGAAAGTTCCCCAGCATGTTGGATAGACTTCCTTTGACAAACTTGTGATAAGACATGAGCAACAGTAGCACAGAATGAGCAGCTCTTTGTGTTACCATAAAGAACATTCATTCATATAGAGGAGATTGCAGATCTATTTGAATATTTTTGAATATGGCAAAGGCTTGGACTTCTATTCATGTCTGCTACAGAGATGTTGTAAGTGGAGGAAAATGCTATTGCTCAAGCTACGATTGTTTCCTAGCTCCCTTCTGAAATTGTCCAACTCCTTCAGAGCCCAGCTTGTTTAAGAATAAGAGCAGGTGCCAAACTGTTAACATTGAGTAATCAGATTCCACCACCCATTAAACGGTAAGGTGTGAGTACAGCATCTTACCTCCATTTAGCTTATCTCCAAGACTACAGGACCTTTACTTTTTCTTCTTTTTATCCTTCTCCTGTTGTCTTCCATGTGTGTCTTTTTCTTTTCCCTCTTTGTCTCATTAGATTTTTTTTCTAACTTTCTTTTTATTTCCTTTTATCCCCCTTTATCTTTTCTTTCTCTTTATTAACTTTATTTGTTTTATCTTTGAATTGAATATATATGTATATATAATAAAGTAAATTTTAAAGTGTTGCAATACTGTTGTAAATATTGAATAAAATGTTCTGTTTCCTGTTGGATGAACAATCCATTGGATTAATCTATGAGCACATGTGTTTTAGCCACTATAGATTGACTGTTCAACAGGAAAGTCCACAAGTGAATATGAGGAAGAGATTAGGCAGAACTACACATCTTCAGCATAGTCAGTGATCCCAAGTTGCTAGGAACAAAATCTCATTTTTTAGCAACAATATTCTTCTTTTGATACAATATGACTGCAATTCATAGAATGCCACATTTTTCAAAGAAGCAAACTCGTGAGTAATCCAAAAAGCAAAGGCGAGATAAATGTTGGGTTTAAATAGACTGGAAGCTTGTCTAAAACATACCCAGAAAATAAACAATAAGAAAAGAAAGTGGAGGGAGCATGTAGAAAGCAAAGAATGAGAAATATATACCCTAATGTATATATATATTATGTAGGTTTTTAAGGTATTGAGGGTATATAGATATATATATATATCTATATACCCTCAATACCTTAAAAACCTACATAATTTTAAAAATCTAGAAGAAGAGTTCCAGAACACTGGATGGACCCTCACAGAAGACTTACATCAGGATGAGTACATGGCTTTTACAGATAAGTTGTGGGCAAATTGTAGTCTTTGCCATTGGGAATAACCATATTGATTTGAGGACCCATTGAGGTCTGAGGCTTCCTTTTGTCAATTAAAGAAATAAATTGGGGGTAGCTAGATGGTGCAGTAGGTAGAGTACTGATCTGGAAGGAAGGAAGGAAGGAAAGAAGAAAGAAAGAAAGAAAGAAAGAAAGAAAGAAAGAAAGAAAGAAAGAAAGAAAGAAAGAAAGAAAGAAAGAAAGAAAGAAAGAAAGAAAGAAAGAAAGAAAGAAAGAAAGAAAGAAAGGAAGGAAGGAAGGAAGGAAGGAAGGAAGAGAAATGGCCTATTTTATTCTGAGAAAGGAAAATGTTTTTTTTATTTGTGTATATCCTCTAAATTAGAGTCACTAACTCTCAGGGCAAAAATAGATCCTTCCCCATATTCTCTCTTTGTTTGCAACAAAGAGAAGAGACATAGAGATTGGTGTATGATTTTATTGATATAGGAAACTCTCAGATAAGGAAACTCTCCACCAGTCCAAGTTAATGTCTGTCAGTTTGTTTGTTTTTTGCTGAGGCAACTGGGGTTAAGTGACCAGGGTCACACAGCTAGGAAGTATTAAGTGTATGAGACCAGATTTGAACTTGGGTCCTCCTGACTTCAGGGCTGGTGCTCTATTTATTGCACCACCTAACTGCCCCTGATCTCTGTTTTAAAAGGCATAATCTTAAAAAATTGTCTGGAACACTTAGAAATTATGTGACTTGACCAGGTTCTCACAACTAATATGAGCCAGGGGTCTTCCTGGCCTTTACCCACTGTGCCATGTTAAGGATAATATTGCATTGCTCACAGAGCTGGAAAAGCTATTAAAAAATTTCTCTTTAAACTGTATATACTGAAAGTATAAAAAATTATTTCAAGTTTAACAAATCTTTTCCAAATTAATAATTGAGAGATTAATGGTTAGTATGAAGGCTTGAATAAAAATTTGGACTTAGTAGATCATCTAGTCCACCTCCTTCATTTTGCAGATAGAGAAACTGAGGCTAGGAGAAATTAAATTACTTCCCCAAGGTCATGCAGGAAGCAAGAGACAAAGCTGGTATTTAAATCCAAGACCTCTGACTTGAAATCCCATTTTTCTACAATTCAATTGTAGTACATGGAGGAAAAAGTCTATTTCTACTCAAGAGCATTTTGTGTATAACAGCATGAATTGCTGTTACATACAGTGCATGGGCAAGTCAACAGTATTATCTCGTTAAGGATTTATGATCTATCCTGCTTTCCCTTCATCCTTTATTGGGCCATATTCTTTGGGAAGCAGAGGAAAGAAACACATTAAATTCTGTTTGTTTTCACTCCGAAAAGGGAATTGTTCCTGTTGCTGACTGTAGCCCCATTCTCCCAGTCTGACAGGATACCTCAAAGGTGATTCATTCTTTAATGCCTTTTGTCATTCAGTCGATCTGTCATTAAGCTTTGTTAATACTTTCAAAATGTCTTTCAGGCTGTATTGCCCCATCAGGCCTATTAGTACCACCCTGATGTAGGTTCTTATGGTCTGGATTCCTGGCAGACTTGCTTCTTCACTGGACTGACCAGCTATTTTCCCCTCCTGCTGCACATGCACAGATAATGCAAATTGTTCTGCTGAAAATGTTATATTTGATATGATGTTCTTTTGTTGGGAACCCTCCCACAGGCCAACCATTTACTGTTAGCAGCTCAGATTTTTAATAACAAATCCATAAGGTAGGTCACAAGAGAATTATTGTCCCAATTTTCCAAATAAACAAATGAAATTCACGGAAATGAAATTACCATATAGGTTAAGTATAGTAACAACGTCAGGATATGAATTCAAGGCCCTGAGATTATCCTGAAATAACAAAACTGTAACATAAATAACATTTTTATATAGCTGGGGTGTGTGTGTGTGTGTGTGTGTGTGTGTGTGTGTGTGTGTGTGTGTGTGTCTTCCCAGAGCTACCACAGTAGGTAGCACACAGGTCCTGAAGTTAAGATCTAAGTTCAAATTCTGCTTAGACCTTTGATCGCTGCCTCAGTTTCCTTATCTGCATCCTTCATCAAATGAAGATTATAATAAAACCTGATTCCAAGGTTGTTGTAAGGATCAAATGAGAGAGTGTTTATAAAGTCTTTTGTAAACTTTAAAGCCTTACATAAAGGTTAGCTATCATTATCATCATCATCATAATTATTATATTATTGAAGGAATTTAATGTTATGTCTTTTTGTTAGTTATGGACAAAATGTTTACATATATAGATAGTTAAGAATTTGATCAATTTTATAGATTAAAAACAGTGTAACTCTTTGCACACTCTATCCCCTTTTGTCACTATAGAAGCAGGATGAGGATATAGCACTGAGTAATTTTTTATTTGTCTTTTTCCCCTGGGTTATCATAGCCAAGTATTTTGTCACCAAATGGCCAGCTTATTAGTGATGACCTCCTTCATGCTGACCTTGGCTGCTTCTTGAGAAACAGAACTAGGCTATTTCAGGCACTTTTCTCAAAGTCTGAGACTATAGCCAGGTAGAAACTCCCAGGCTTGCATTCCTCTGGCAGAGCTTTCCAGAGCCTCTGGCAACCTCCGGTAACCACAATGAGAGATCAGAGGAATTCTTTGTGGAATGGTGTCAAATCTGCTTCCTTGCTTGAGAGACTCTAGTTCACCTTGTCTGTTAACCATATTTTGTGCATTTGTGTCTAGGCATCTCAAATTGTGAGTCTCATTGCTGGCTCCCTTTCTTGTATTTTGTCTCTAATGGACTTCTGTGTCTCTCTTGTTATTCTTGCTATGTTGTAGCTATTCATTAGGGGACCTCACTTTGTGTATAAACCTTGGTGGTTTTCCCCTTCCCTCTTCCTTTTCTGGCAAAAGCCCTTTTAGTAAACTTTTTTTTTTTTTTTTTTTTTTTTTTTTGGCTGAGGAAATTGGGATTAAGTGACTTGCCCAGGGTCACACAGCTAGGAAGTGTTAAGTATCTGAGGTCACATTTGAACTCAGGTCCTCCTGACTTCAGGGCTGGTACTCTCCACTGCACAAATTGCTGCCTCCTTGGTAAACTTTTAAGATAAAAAGCAATACACTTTTCCTATCTTTGATTAAGTATGCTCCATTTCTAAACAGGAACCCATCATCCCTGTGTTTTTTTTTTTTAAATAATAGATTTTAATTGTCAAAATATATGCAAAGATAGTTTTCAACATTCACCCTTGCAAAACCTTGTGTTCTAGATTTTTCAACTTGCCTTTCCCCCAAGATAACAAGTAATCCAATATATGTTAAATATGTGCAATTCTTCTAGGCATATTTCTAGATTTATAATGCTTGTTACACAGGAGAAATCAGATCAAAAAGAAAAAAATGAAAAAGAAAACAAAAATCAAGCAAACAACAAAAAAAGATGAAAATACTATGTTGTGATCCACATGCGTCCTCTCTCTGGATGCAGATGGCTCTCTCCATGAAAAGTCTATTGAAACTGGCCTGAATCACTTCATGTGTGGTCCAGAAATTTAAATCTTAGGTAATGCAGTGAATAGAGTGCCTGGAGTCAAGAAGACGCATATTCCTGAATTCAAATTAGACCCAAATACTTACTAGCTGTATTACTGTGGACCAATCACTTCACCCCGTATGCCTCAGTTTCCTCATCTGTAAAATGAGCCGGAGAAGGAAATAGCAACCCACTCCAGCATCTCTGCCAAGAAAACAGCAAATGGGGTCTGGAAGAGTTGGAAATGACTAAAAATATCAACATCACCTTTTCTGTATTCATCGAAGTAGATGTTTCCCTTGCTCCTGGAAGTTCACTTTTTTTTACCCTAAGTAAACAGTTGTGCTTGCCTCCCCCTTTAAGTGACTTGTCTTCATCATTTGAAATAAATGTACCCTTCCCGGGTGCAAAGGTTATATAGCTTTTTGAGACAAGGCATGGCTATCTATTGCATGCACACCCCAAACACAGTTCAGATTATTTCCTGGATACACCCTGCATTCAGGTGTTTTCTTGAGCCACACATCTGGTGACTATCCCAGCAAACAACTTTCTTTATCCCTCCTTGAAAAATATCTTGCAGATAGTTAACTCCATTCTTTCCTTCCTACATTTCTCTTTTCTAATTAAAGACAAGTGTGTTAATTCTTAATCTAAATCTCCAATCCATTTGCTTCTTTTTATAAGAAGGGCTGATACTTTCCAGCATTGTTTTAGCCAAATCCCAGTGTCTTCTATATCCACTGTGTTATTCCTGAACAGAATGAACCATCTGTAATTTTGGCCTGAGCAGTAGAGTCACCATAAGGTTCTCTAGCCTTCCTGCTTCTTTTTCTGTTGATACATTTTCTAAAATAAGCTGACTATCAGGGCAGCTATGTGGTGCAATGGATAGAGCCCTGAAGTCAGGAGGACCTAAGTTCAAATCTGGCCTCGGACATTTAACACTTCCTAGCTCCATGACCCTGGGTAAGTCACTTTAGCCCAAATTCCTCAGCAGCAGCAGCAGCAGCAGCAGCAGCAGCAGCAGCAGCAGCAGCAGCAGCAGAAGAAGAAGAAGAAGAAGAAGAAGAAGAAGAAGAAGCTGACTATGTCTCTATAAAATTCCTTGCACTTGTGATTTAAAAAAATTTTTTTTAATATGAACTTTACAAGCAGGAGCATTTCAATAAACAGTAGAAAAGTGGATTTAATTACATAGTTTGATTTAAAAATATACATTCAATTTAATCAAATTGTGACAAAGCTACCATGCTTTTCTGTGTCTCATTCTGAGCTTCTTGCTGTTCTTTGCTCTTAAGAATTTGAACCCAGAAAACTTTATCAGAGGTTCTGATAAAGGCCTCATTTCCAAAATATATAGAGAACTGACTCTATAAGAAATCAAACCATTCTCCAATTGATAAATGGTCAAAGGATATGAATGGAAATTTTTCAGGTGAAGAAATTGAAACTATTTCTAGTCATTTGAAAAGGTCCTCTAAATTATTATTGATTAGAGAAAAGCAAATTAAGACAACTCTGAGGTACCACTACACACCTGTCAGATTGGCTAAGATGACAGGAAAAGATAATGACGAATGTTGTAAGGAATGTGGGAAAACTGGGACACTAATGCATTGTAGGTGGAACTGTGAATGAATCCAATCATTCTGGAGAACAATTTGCTAAAAAAAATTGTACGTACCCTTTGACCCAGCAGTGTTACTACTGGGCTTATATCCCAAAGAAATCTTAAAAAGGGAAAGGGACCTGTATGTGCAAGAATGTTTGTGGCAGCCCTCTTTGTAGTGGCCAGAAACTGGAAGCTACGTGGATGCCCATCAGTTGGAGAATGGCTGAATAAATTGTGGTATATGAATATTATGGAATATTATTGTTCTGTAAGAAATGACCAGCAGGATGATTTCAGAAAGGCCTGGAGAGACTGACATGAACTGATGCTGAGTGAAATGAGCAGAACCAGGAGATCATTATATACTTCAACAACAAGATTATATGATGATCAATTCTGATAGACGAGGCCCTCTCCAACAATGAGATGAACCAAATCAGTTCCAATAGAGCAGTAATGAACTGAACCAGCTACACCCAGCTAAAGAACTCTGGGAGATGACTATGAACCACTACATAGAATTCCCAATCCCTCTATTTTTGTCCGCCTGCATTTTGGATTTCCTTCACAGGCTAATTGTACACTATTTCAAAGTCTGATTCTTTTTGTACAGCAAAATAACTGTTTGGACATGTATACATATATTGTATTTAATTTATACTTTAACATATTTAACATGCCATCAGGGGAGGGAGGAGGGGAAAAGTTGAAACAAAAGGTCTTGCAATTGTCAAAGCTGGAAAATTACTAATGCATACAATTTTTGTAAAAATTAATTAAATTAAAAAAAAAAAGAAAAAGAAATGACCAACAAGATGATTTCAGAGAGGCCTGGAGAGACACATGAATTGATGCTGAGTGAAATGAGCAGAACCAGAGATCATTATATACAGCAACATCAATTCTGATGGATGTGGCCTTCTTCAACAATGAAAGGATCCAAATCATTTCCAATAGAGCAGTAATGAAGAGAGCTATCTTCACCCAGAGGGAGAATTGTGGGAAATGTGTGTGGACCACAACATAGCATTTTCACTCTTTCTGTTATTGTTTGCTTGCATTTTTGTTTTCCTTCTCAGGTTATTTTTACCTTCTTTCTAAATCTGATTTTTCTTGTGCAGCAAGATAATTATATAAATATGTATACATATATTGGATTTAACATATATTTTAACATATTTGATATATATTGGATTACCTGCCATCTAGGGGAGAGGGTGGGGAAAAGGAGGGGAAAATTTGGAAGGGAAGGTTTTGCAAGGGTCAATGTTGAAAATTTACCCATGCATATGTTTTGTAAATAAAAAGCTATAATTAAAAAAAAAAAAAAAAGAATTTGAACCTAGCTTCAAATTTAGGTTTAAGTTTCACTCTAAAATTCCATCCTGTCACACTCTGGCACATTCTGATTTTTCAGATCAGGAAATGAATTTTCAGAGAAGTGAATGACTTACTTAAAATCAATAGATTAGTCAAGGAATATAGCAAAGACTACAACCCAAAGTTTTCTTTCTACTCTACTACATGATATTTACACATTACATGTTTATCTTCTTTTTTGGCCTGGAATGAAACATTCAAAGTGAGGAACAAGAAATGAAAATTCCTGGGCCAGGTCTCAGTCACTGGAAGAGGTGCATACAGCTATGTATGGCTGGATTGGGGAGGGAAGAGCAGATGGTTATTAAAGCCATAGATGGGATAATTTTTAGGTCAAAGAAGGAAGAGCATTCAGGCTATACAGAAGCCTTGAAAATTACTCATTTTCACAGGATTTGTTAATTAAAATACATTTTTTGATACTAGATCTGTGATTTTATGCATGTAGAGAACTATAGGTAAGGAAATTTCCTCCACCAATCCAGATTACAATTTATTCTGCAATTTATATAGGAGTGCCCAGGAGTTATATTATTTGCCTGGGGTCACACAATCAATATGAGTCAGAGCTAAGACTTGAATGTACATCTCTGACTCCAAAGTCAGCTCTGTTCACTGGAATTCAACATGTAGCTGAAATCCATAGTGAATCAGTAACATTATTATTAAGTGGAAGAAAAAAAAAAAAAAGGAATACTAGGTGGTCAATAGTATATTTACATTCAAGTTGCATGGAAAAGTCCAAGAAGGATATATTCCAGGAAGATGACATAATGGCTACTTACTTTAGCTAACTAATCTTTCAGCAAATAACACTCTATTTCTATGCTTCAGTTGAAGTCTTGAGCCATCACTGGATTTTGAAAATAATGTGAAAAGGTATTCTGTGAAGGTCAGTTTCCTGGTTGGAGGCACTCGGTTATAAAAAGGACCATTTATCAATTCAGAACTCTGATATACTGACAAAAACTCTTATTTGTCCCAAGTAAACAACCAGTTGGAGGGTAAAAACAAAGATGGAAAAGTGGTATGCATGCAGAAAATTCTAGTTCTGTGCAATTGCAGATGTGGTAGGTAGAACATTGTCCTAATTTTACTTCAGCTCTCAAGTTATTTCACCAAGGCAGGCACTGTCCTAAGTGCTAGGGAAACAAAGGAGGGCAAACACAGGTACTACCTCAAGGAGTTCACACAGTCTACCCATGGGAGAAAATAATATGTAATAAATATAAATACAAGCAAATGAGGCAATGAATGCCTCAAGAAATTTATAACCTAATGGAAGGGGAAAGTAGTGGGCAGGCATTGAAAGAGTGTAATATGGGAAGTTGGGGTCTAGAGGAAAAAAATGATGACTTGAGTGGAGGCATCATGGTGTAGAAATGATAACAAAGTAAAATAGATTTATCATTTAGTATTTTGCATTTCAAAAGTCCTGGGCTTTTCATCTATCAGGTCTATTTTTCTGTCTTTTTTTTTTTTTTTTTGGTATTTGTTTTTTAATTATAGCTTTTTATTTTCAAAATATATACATGGATAATTTTTGACATTCACTCCTACAAAACACTGTTCTTATTTTTCCCTCCCTTCCCCCCTCTCCCAATCACCAACTGATCAATATATGTTAAATATGTACAATTCCTCTATACATATTTCCACAAGTATTATGTTCTACAATATAGAACAAGGAAAACCAGATCAAAAAGGAAAATAATAATGAAGAAAACAAAATACAAGCAAACAACAACAAAAAAGAATGAAAATACTATGTTGTAGTCCACATTTAGTTCCTACTGGCTTCTTGCTTGGTGCAGATAAGCTTTTTTCATCACAAAACCATTAGAACTGATCTGAATCACCTTATTGTTGGCATGAGTCATGTCCATCAGAATTGATCATATAATCTTATTGTTGCTATATATGATGATCTGGTTCTGCTCATTTCACTTTGCATCAGTTCCTGTAAGTCTCTTCAGGCCTGTCTGAAATCATCCTGCTGATCATTTCTTATAGAACAATAATATTCCATAACATTCATATACCATAACTTAATCAGCCCATTGATAGGCATCCACTCAGTTTCCAGTTGCTTGCCACTACAAAAAGGGCTGCCTCAAACATTTTTGCACTTGTGGGTCCCTTTCCCTCCTTTAAGATCTTTGGGATAGAGGCCCAGTAGAAACATTGCTGGATCAAAGGTTATGCACAATTTGATAGCCCTTTGGGCATAGTTCCAAATTGCTCTCCAGAATGGTTGAATCAGTTTACAACTCTACCAACAATGAATTAATGTCCCAGTTTTCCCACATTTCCTCTAACATTCCTCATCTTTTCCTCTCATTTTAGCCAGTCTGAGAGGTGTGTAGTGGTACTTCAGAGTTGTCTTAATTTGCATTTCTCTGATCAATAGTGATTTGAAGCACCTTTTCATATGACTAGAAATGATTTCAATTTCTTCATCTGAAAATTATCTGTTCATATCCTTTGACCATTGGAGAATGGCTTGAATTCTTATGCATTTGAGTCAATTCACTATATATTTTAGAAATGAGCTCTTTATTAGAGCACTTGAATGTAAAAATGTTTTCCCAATTTATTGCTTCCCTTCTAATTTTGTCTGCATTTGTTTTGTTTGTACAAAAACTTTTAAACTTAATAAATCAAAAGTGTCTATTTGGTGTTCAATAATGAGTTCCAGTTCTTCTTTGGTTACAAATTCCTTCCTTCTCTATAGAGCTGAAAGGTAAACTATCCTTTGTCCTTCTAATTTGTTTATAATAACACTCTTTATGTCTAAATCATGAGCCCATTTTATCATGTTAAATGTGGGTTGATGCCTAGTTTCTGCTATATAATTTCCAATTTTCCCAGCAATTTTTTGTCATATAGTGAGTTCTTTTCCCCAAAGCTGGAGTCTTTGGGTTTGTCAAACACTAGATTACTATAGTCATTGACTATTTTATCCTGTTTCTTTGCCTCATTGACTACTCTGTTTTTTAGCCAGTAACAAATGGTTTTGATGCTGTTGCTTTATAATATAGTTTTAGGTCTGGTACAATTAGGCCACCTTCATTTGCATTTTATTTCAATAATTCCCTTGAAATTCTTGACCTTTTGTTCTTCCAGATGAATTTTGTTATTAATTTTTTTTTTTTATCTCTGGGAAGTAATTTCTTGGGAGTTTGATTGGTATGAAACTGAATAAGTGGATTAATTTAGGTAGTATTGTCATTTTTATTATATTAGCACTGCCTACCCATGAACACTTGATATTTTTCTAAGAGTTATGGTCTGATTTTATTTGTGTGGAAAGTGTTTTGTAATTGTGTTCATATAGTCCTTGACTTTGCCTTGGCAGGTAGACTCCCAAATAGTTCATATTATCTACAGTTATTTTAAATGGAATTTCTTTTTGTATCTCTTGCTGCTGGATTTTGTTTGGTAATATATAAAAATGCTGATGATTTATGTGGATTTTTGTGAATTGTTTCTAGTAGTTTTTAAATTGATTTTCTAAGATTCTCTAAATATACTATTATATCATTTGTAAAGAGTGATAATTTGATTTTCTCCTTATGTATCCTAATTCCTTTAATCTATTTTTTCTTCTTTTATTGCCAAAGCTAACATTTCTGATATAATATGGAATAGTAATGGTGATAGTGTGCAACTTTGTTTCACCCTATCAGGTCTATTCTTTAGACATTTTAATATGCAAAATTATTCCTTGCCCAGTCTGAGAAAAATGGGGAATAAAAAAAAAAAGGAAATTAGGACAATGTTAGAATATATGGCCTTTAATTTGGATTCATTTTTGCCAGGTAAAATAATGAGCTGGAGAAGAGAAAGAAGAAGGGGAGTTAATGCCATTAAACTTCTGAAATTCCTTAGAAAGGAATCTAAATATGACATTCCTGGAAAAAATCACAGTGTAGGATGGGTCACATGCCTTGATTTTTGAGAGACATGCAAGGAGAAAAGTTGGAGGACTTCGGGTTTAAGGGAGAATAATAGCATTTCACTTTAGACATGAGTACAGCCAGTCACTATGAAAAGTTGGCAGTTGCTGGGTCAGTACAGCAAAGCAGAATGCCCCTTGGCATTGAGCCAGAGCACATATCTAGCTTTCTTTCTGACAGAGGGCCAAACTCTGTAATTTTATCAAGCTGATTGTGTGGGACTTAATTAATGAATTGTGCTCCCCTTATAATTCCTCTCTGCTCCATGCCATTTTAAAATGTCAGTTAATATTATTGTTTGATGGAAAAGAAGTGTGTTATAACACAAGAAGCATCAATCTCAGGTCTTGTGTTTAAATCTTGCAAAAGACACATGCTTGGTTGTATTGTCCTGTGCAAACCACTTATTCACTCTGTGTTCTAGACCAGGGATTCTTAAATTTTTTCTGTTCTTTTGCCCAAGAAATTTTTATGTGACTCCAGGTATATAGATATATAAAATAGGTATACAAATCAAAGAATTGCTGATAATAAATCATAATTTCATAATCCCCGTGTTCAGTTATGAAACCCCTTATGGGATTGTGAACCACAGTTTAAGAAACTGGCTTCCCTAGCCAGCTTTTCCCTAGCCCAGTTTTCTTTTTTTTATTTTCTGAGGCTGGGGTTAAGTGACTTTCCCAGGGTTTACAGCTAAGAAGTGTTAAGTGTCTGAGACCAGATTTGAACTCGGGTCCTCCTGAATTCAAGGTTGGTGCTCTATGCACTGAGCACCTAGCCACCCCTAGCACCATGATTCCAGAGGCCTAATGATAAAGAATGTTGCCCACTTGTGCCAGAGAGATAATGGACTCAATAGTCAGAAGGACATTTTTTAACATGGACAGTGTGGGAATTTGTTAGCTGGAGTATGGTTATTGTTATAGGGTTTTGATTTTCTTTTACAAAGTAGGAGATAAGAAGGGAAATAAAAACTTATTAAATGAAAAGAAGAAAAAAGTAATTACAAATAAATTATAGAGAAGGTATTAGTATTGACAGGAGAAGTTTCCTTACCCAGGAATTCTTTAGATGAATGAAATTATACATTTGGTCCTTTTTTCGATTGCAAATATTTGACAGAATTTTAAAAAAATTATAGATGAGGAAACTTAAAATGGCAAAACTGGAACCCTAGTGTCCTGACTGTTGTGATATTTCTACACTATATAGGTCACTGCTGCCTTTTTCTCCTTTTCTGGCTCTTCATTCAGGTTGCTCCCATTTACTGTGAGTGCCCCTTAAGGCTCCATCTTGGACTCTCTTTTCTATTTACACTCTTGCCTTGAACTCATAAGCTTCTGTGGATTCATTTATTCTCTCTATACAGATGATCCTCAGATATATTTATCAACCCAAAGTTCTCTTCTGATATCCATTCTTGAATTTTCAACCACTTATGGGACATTTCAAATCGAATGTCCTGTAGATATCTTAAACTTGTCTTGTCCAAACCTGAACTCATTCTGTTTCCTCCCCCCAAAACTTCTTCCTAACTTTCCTATTGTTGTCAAAAGCACTGTCATCCTCTCAGTCATACTGGAAAGCTCTCAACCTGGGTTATCAACTTATTTCTCTGTAGCTATCTCCCATATCCAGTCTGTTGCCAAAATCTGTCAATTCTTTCTTGACATCCGTCTCCCTCATTCCAATGATTCTGTTATGACCTTAGTGCAAATCTTCATCATTTCATACTTGTACTATTACAGTAGAATCCTGGTTGGGTTTCCTGCCTCAAGCCTATCCCATACTATTCCATCCTCCATCCAAACTGATCTTCCTAAAGTCCATGCCACTCCTCTACTCAGTAAACTCCAGTGCTTTCCTTTTGCTTCTGGAATCAAACATTAAGGGCTCTGTTTGGCTTTTAAATATTACTGATCCTACATTTCTGGGTGTCTTGCATCTTATTGCCCCCTATGCCTATCTATCTTCCCTATTCTCTGACTCAATGACAATGACCTCCTCACTTTTTCTCACACAAGATTCTTCACTTCCCTAAACTGGACATTTTCACCATCTCTTCCCCTTGCCTGGAATACTCTTCATCTTCCCTTATTTCCTTAAGGTCCCAGCTAAAATCCCATCTTCTCTGGAAAACTTTTCTTGCTTCCCTTTCATCCCAGTGCTTCCTCTTTGTAGATTATTTCCAACTTATGCTGCATTTAACTTGTTTGTAAATAGTTATTTACATGTTGTCTTCCTCATTAGTCAATAAATTCCTTGAGAACAGACAATGGTTTTGCTTTTCTCTATATCTCCAATATTTAGCAGAATTCCTAGCACATAGTAGATGCTTAAAAATATGTTTGTCTACTTATCTCTATAGTCAATTCTGTGAATGGTGAATGCATTGATGAAGCTATGATCTTCCTTGATGCAGGTAACAAGACTTCTGTCTTTGTTATAGTATTTATGAATTACCCTGACTGGAAAAAAAATATCATCACTTGATGGTCAGCTCTCTGGCACTGAGGCTGTCTGTTTTTAGTTAAGGTGGGAGTCAGACAAGAGCCTATGTCCATCCCTGGTGCCATCCTTGAGGAATCATGACATTTTCAGATTGGAAGGGACTTCAGTAATCACCAAGTCTAAGCAATATCTAAAATGAAATTCCCACCACAATACACCTAGCAACTGGTCATCCAGCCTTTGCTGGAAAATCTCCAACAAGGAAGGACCATTTAACTGCTGCCAGCCTCAGTTTCCTCATCTGTAAAATGAGAATAACCCTAAAGTTGCCCTGAGGATCAGATGAAAAAATATTTATAAAATACCTTGCAAATTTAAAAGGGCTATAAAGATGCAAGCAATTATTATTAACATGGCTATTTGTGTTTGGTATATTCCCATATTCCCTCTTAACTTTTGCAGAAAAGCATGATTATTATGATTATTTTGCTGAGGAAATTGGGGTTAAATGACTTGCTCAGAGTCACACAGCTAGGAAGTATTAAGTGTCTGAGGACAAATTTGAACTCAGGTCCTCCTGATTTCAGGGCTGATTCTCTATCCACTGTGCCACCTAGCTGCCCAAAAGCATGATTATTTTTAATTTTATTTCATCTAGTACCATCTACTGTATAGATCATTTTACCAGTTCATCCCAGACTATTCAAGTTCCAGTATGTCTATCTTTAAATGTCTATCTTTGCCTTTTATTTTTTTTATATTCTAGTCCTTTCTACTTAATCCTGGCCCCACTGAGCCCCCAATTTTTTTTTGTAACTAAGCCAATAAACGACATATGCCATATTCTGTAGCCTTAAGCCCCACTTTCTACCAAAAAGAGGTGCTTCAGAACTAGGGCTTTAGGACTGAGGTTGTTCATTACAATTTATCAACATTCAACTGCCTTGTCATCATTTGTATTACTGTCACTGTTGTGTTAATTGTTATTCAGGCTGTTGCCTTCAGTCTACATTATTTCATAAAAATCATTCCATATTTTTTTCACTTCTTTATATTCCCTATTTCACATTATCTGATGATATTCCATCATATACCTATAACATAATTTGTTTCCATCCCATTCTGTTTCTTCCACTCTTGCCTCCTTCCTTCCTATTCCTATACACATAATTTGTTTCCATTCCATTCCATTCTTGCCTCCTTCCAATTCAGCTTTCATATTATTTCTAAAATAATATTTCTTATGCAGAGACCTGACCAATTCATTCTTTTGCCCAAAAATTATCAATGGCTCCCTATTATCTGGCAATAAAACTTCTAACTTTGTCTGATATTCAGTAAGCTCCACAATCTGCACCCACCTCACCATTCTAATCTGCTGTATTGAGAAATGGTTGTCAGAAGAGTTATAGTATTCCAGGGGCATGTATTCTCAGTGACATGATTATGCTCTCCTTTCCATACAATCAGAAACTTCTAGAATTGAATAGTATTTTAGAGAGAATCTAGGTCAATACCATCTTGTCAGGTGTACAAATTCTTCCTACAACATCCCCAACAAGTAGTCATTGAATGTCTAATGTCCACCATCTTAAGCTGTGGTTCCCAACCCCATATGGAGTCTCATAACTGAATGTGGAGGTGTGAAATTAATTATAATTTATTATCAGTAAATGTTTTCTTTGTATATATTTACATATGTGGGATCACATAAAAATTTCTCAGGAGAAAAAGGGTTGAGAGTAGAAAAAGTTTAAGAAGTCCTGATATGGCTTACCTTCAAGGATGGGGAGCTCCCTTCCTACGAAAATAAACCATTCTATTGTCAGACAGCTCTAATTGTTAAGAAGTTTTCCTGGTTTTGAGCCAAAACCTACAGTATCCTTCTAACTTACTCCCTCCTGATGATGTTTGCCTTTTCAGCTTCCTGGTACACAGTTGTTGGGAAACAACCATTCTCTCATTTTTTTTCACTCTCTTCCCCTATTTCACATTCTTTTTAATTCCCTCCTGTACTTTATAAAAGAGGAGAAAGGATTCACTTTTTTGATGTTGTTACAGTTTAGTTTATTCTTATTCTTGAAGCATCTATATCTTGATTTTTGATCAAGAGGAAAACAAGTAGTTCTGGATTTTTAATACACGAAGAGATTTTGCTAACCACAACCTTTTAAAATATTTATGGCCCAATAAAACATCAAATAGGTCATGGGGAATAGGTTTGAGTCATTATAAAGAGGTAGGAGAGAGAGAATTTGTAAATTCTATTTTGAAATCCAGTATTCACATAGTATGTTTGTTGAATGAAGGTGTCAAAAGACACTGATCATTATAGTTTTTCTGGGTTTTGATACTGCTAGGATCATTTGTTCCTTCGTTCAACAACGAACATAGTTTTTTGAAATAGATATTCCAGTGCAGGTCTTTGCTCTGTTCTTTCTTATTATCTTTGTAGCCATGGACAAGTCTTCTCCCTTTTTTGAGCATAGAACCTCTAAACCAAAGTCACTGTGGAAAGCACCAACAGAAAAAAAGATTCATTTTTGGGGGACCCTCCCAAAGCTGTTGCTTGCCTCCATCAAGGCAAACAAGATCTTCAAGAAGGTTGCATTCTTTAGAAGGGAGGAAAAACTATATTAGAGCACCAGCTTGACAAAGAAAAATTAGAAGAGGCAGTTTCTTTCATGAGCAGATGAACTACATACAGACATCCCTATTTGCTTTTCAGTTGGTACCAGAGGGATTTTTCTTAGATATTCTTCCAAATGTTACTGTTCTTTGTATTCTCCCTCTCAGCTAGTCCTTCCTTGCCAATTGCATTAATCCTCCCTGTTTCAGCCTTTTCTATAATGATGACTTTCTGGTGTTTATCTTTAGTATACAACTTTCTTCCGAGCTAGAGCTTTGCATCTCTGGCTGCCTGCCAACACTGTACCTGGATATCCCATTGGCATTTCAACACATCCTGTTCTAAAGCAGTTACTTTTTCACCTAAAACTGCTCCTTCTTCTCATGTAACTCTCTCTCTTTGGTGCTGTCATTCTCCTTAATCCCCATAGGTGACATTTTGGAATTATTGTTGTCATTTAACTGTAGATCTCTCCCATTCTTGGCTTGTCGATTTCACTTTCTCTCAATGTCTTGCCTCCATTCTTCCTGATTCTATTATCACCACTCCCTTAGATACTAAGACAGAGATGTGTCCTTTACACCTGAGCTTCTTAATTGTGATTCATGACTCCATATGGGGTCAAATAACTGAAGGTGGGGACCAGAAAATTATGATTTATTATCAGTAAATGTTTGATCCACATACCTATTTTATTTTATATACTTATGTCTGTGAGGTCATGGAAAAATTTCTTGGAAGAAAAGGGGTCATAAATGGAAAATGTTTAAAAAACCCTGCCTTAAAATATGTTTAGAAGTATTGCACACATTTAACCTATATTGAATTACTTGTTATTTAGGAGAGAGGGGGTAGAGTAAAGAAGGGAGAAAAATTTGGAACACAAGGTTTTGCAAGGGTGAATGTTGAAAGCTGCATATATTTTGAAAATAACTTATTATTAAAATTTTTTAAAAAATCTGTCTTAGATAATTGCAGCCACCCTCTAAAGGGTCTTCTTGACATCGCGAATCCATTTTTTTATTACTTCCAAGTGAAATTTCTTAAACAGAAATCTGATCATGTTATTCTTTTACTCATAAATCTTCAGCAGTTCCCTGTTATTCACTATCTGGACACACTCAATCTTTCCATTCTTCTCTCAAATTCATTGGTCTCCTTCATATACTCAATAGTCTTGAGTTCTTTATTTTCATCACAGACTTCTTTGCCAATCTGGTAAAGCCTATAGTTTCATATGCATGAAGTAAAATACAAAGGATTATAAAAGAAACCAATTATATTGAAATATAGTTAATATTTTTAAATGAGTTCATGGATTAAAAATCCTTGCTTATTCCAAGATAATATCAATAGATTTTGGACAGAAAATGCCATCCACATCCAGAAAAAAAATTATGGAGGTTGAATGCAAATCAACACATGCTATGTTCACTTCTTTTTTTCTGTTTTTTTCCCCCTCTCCCATGTTTTTTCCCATTTGTTCTGATTTTTCTCTCCCAACATGATTCATAAAGCAATGTGTATTAAAATAAGCTAATTAATTTTTAAAAAGGAAAAAAGAGAGAATCCTTGCTTATGGTTCCCACCCTTTTTGAGTATGAGAGTCCAGAATTGTCACATACACACACAAAAAACAAACAAACCCAAACACATTTATTTCTAATGATGAGTTATATTATTAGTATCTATTAAGTATCTATTAGTATCTGTTAAGAAAATGTGATGACAGAAAGTTACTCAAATTTGATCACACTTTAAAAGAATGTGTATATTTATGAAAATATTATTCACATATATGAAAAATGGTAATATGTAACATGTGATATTACATGATACATAGTACAATAATACATGAGGCATGGCCAGATGAGAGTTTAGAAACAGACAGAAGAGGAAAGCAGGAGGTAGCTGACTGGGAGTGAAAAGCTTAAGATAGGAGGAATGAGTTGCTGAATGCAAAACAGAGAATACATACATGTGTAGAAAATATTATGTATTCAATTAACAGAGTATATATTAATTAATTTATTAATTAATTATGTTTGTTATTATTTATATTTATTAAAATATTAATTTATTTAAGTATTGAGTAGTCTCTTCTAATAACTTTGTGGTAGCCCAGGGGTCCAAAGCCCACAGGTTGGGAAGTGCTGATCCACTCAGACTGTTCTATTCTGTGACACCCATGTCTTCATTCACAGTGTTCCTTAAGCAAGTCTAGCTCCTCATCCTTTCCCTTTTTCATTTGTTAGATTTTTTTTAAATTTTCAAAACCCACACATAATTTTCAACATTCACTTTTGTAAAACCTGTGTTCCAAATTTTTCTCTCTCCCTTCTCTCCCCCTTCCCTAGATGACAAATAAGCCAATATATGTTAAATATGTATAATTCTTCTATATATATATTTGTCATTGCTGCACAAGAAAAATCAGATCAAAAAGGAAAAAAAAAAAAGAGAAAGAAAACAATCATTTATTGAATTTCTCCGCAACATTTTAAAGTCTGTGAGAAATGGATTTATTTGGTTTCCCCAGTTGTAAAAATTAAATTGGAGAAATGAAACCCACCGAGCTGTCAGGTGTAAGGGCTGGGGAGTTGGAGAGAGGGTGGAGATTGTCACCCAAAAGATAGTAATAATGTAAGCTCCTCAAAGGCAGGAACTGGGTTTTATAATCAGGGCAGGTGACCTGGGATTTGAAAAGAATCTTTAGTTCTTTGCCCCTAACTTTCCACTATTATCTTCTCCTAGGGAGCAGAGATTGGATTGAGTGGGAAGCACCCTGCTCCTTTAAGCATTTAAGAGCCTCAGGCTTTCTTCCCTCTTTATTAGAAATTGTAGGTTAGAAATCCTAGCCCCTGGGGAAAGGAGGTAGGAAGTTGGGGAGGAGAACTTGAGTTGGGTAATAGAAAAGAGAATACACTTTGCCTGGCTGTGTGTCTCTTTCAAAAACCATGTTTAATGTGTCAGAGATTACACAGCCTTTTTCATGAGAAAGAAATAAACTTTTTCCTCCACTCATATTAAGATTTCTGGTTGTTTTAGTGGTCGCTACTGTCCCACACAAGTCTGACCCAAATGCCTTCTCCACGAAGGCTTCCTTCATTGTAACCAATCACTAATCATTTTTACTCTCAGAGTTAAATTTTGTTTTGTACTTATCATATAATAATATGTCTATATAAATATAGTATTGTGTGTATTTGTACATATGTAACACATTTGCAATGTGAGTTGTCATATATTATAACTGTGTCTTATCCCCCATTTGACCAAACTCCATGAAACCAGTGATTATTATCAGAAAGTTTATTAACAGGTGATGGGTCTTTTTCAGCCATTGAGAAGGAGAGGGTAGAAGGTGGACCCACATTGATCAGATCATAAATCTTGTCAGGTCTGAGGAGCAGCTTGGTAACTTAGAAATAATAAGGAACTTGAAGGGCTAAGGGACCTAGCCTTGAACCCCAGCTGTCATACTCAGCTATGAGATGTTAAACAAGTCACTTCACATGGCTGAAATTCAGTGTCAACTGACAAGTACACTACTCGTTTGGTTTAATCATTTTTCAGTCACATCTGACTCTTTGTGATCCCATTATGGTTTTCTTGGCAAAGGTACTGGAGTAATTTGCCATTTCCTTCTTCAGTTAATTTGATAGATTAGGAAACTGAGGCAAACAGAGTGAAGTAACTTGCCTAGAGTCACACAGCGAGTAAGTATCTAAGGTTAGGTTTAAATTGACTAAGATGAGTCTTCCTAATTCCAATTCTGCCATTCTACCCACTGCACCACTTAGCTTCCCTGAATTCTACTTGTAATATCTGTCTTTCAGTCCACTGATGTGGTAGGGTGGATAGAGTGGTCAGGAAGACCCAAATTCAGTCAGATACTTTCTAGTTATATAACATGGGGAAAGTCACTTAATATCTCCTGCCTCAGTTTTACCTTCTTTAAGGTTAAACCTCCCCCGATTGTAATGCAGATAAAATGAGAGCATATTTGTAAAGTTATTAATTATTGATATTATAGGGTTGTGAGAAAAAATACTAGGTATATATGAGTAATAATATTTTAGAGTCATAGACTTGAAACTGGAAAGGACCTTAAAGGCCATCTAGCCCAATCATCTCATTTTACAGATGAGGAAACTGAGCACTAGAGGCATTGAGGAGTTTGCCCAAAGTTATATAGGCAACAAATAACTAAGCTGAGCTTTGAACCTGGGTCTCTAAGCTTCAAATTTTCCATTTTTTCTAAATTCTCTAAAAAAAATTTCAAAATTCCCTCTCCCCAAAATTTCCTTTCCACTCTGCCACCGATTTATGTGAGGTAATAATAGAAAGACCAAATCATTGATTTATTCCAGTAGTCCCTTATTTTAATCCACTTATGTGGTCTCAAAAGTAGGCAGAAGGGTCTGCCTGGTGCAAGGATTTTATCAGATTCACTAATTAACACCTTGGTCTCCTGGATGGTGATAGAGTTGGGAAGACTCACCTTCTTGAGTTCAACTGTTACTTAGATACTTATTGCTGTGTGACCCTGGGCAAGTCATTTAATTACAATTGCCTCACAAAAAATAAAATAAAAATAAAAAATGATTATCATCTTGGATGGGAGGGAGAGCCTGATCCTGAGGTGATGAGTAATTAAATAAAAAGGACCTTAGAGGTCTCAAAAGGAAAAAAAAGCAAAGACCTACCTTTGGGGGAGGTAAAAGAACAAGTATAGAGGTAGATCCAGGGCACAAAAATTTCCCAAATGAGGATACAATTAAGGAATGAAAGCCCAAGCAGGATTTTCTAAGATCTAGCAAGTTCCTAGTACAACTAGGCAATGGGGTAGTAAAAATGAGGCTTGATGCTAACTATAATATTTACTCAGGAATTGGCCCAGAGGTAACAAATACCTTTATTTTGACTAAAAATAATTCCCTAATCTGGAAATACCAAAACACATCATTCAGGAGCTACTAGTTGATAATCTTTAATTGTGGGTCCTGAAGGTTCTCATCCTGATAAGCAGGGTCTTGCCCTATGTGTTTCTTCATGTTTTATTGCTCAGAAACTCCTAGCTTATATTTTTAAAATGTTGCTTTATAGGCCACACTAATTTTTCAGTTCCTTAGAAGTCAGGTCACATGACCTTAAAATGGTAGGTTGACAAAAGGCTCAATTGGCCATTTAACTTTTTCTTGCTTCCAGCAATTTCCCACACTGTCTTCTCTTTGCCTTTTGCCCTTCTGCTATCTTCTACAATGCAGCAAGATGGAGAAAGGCTTTTCATTTCTGTTGGGAAATATGAAAAAGACTTAATTATTGAACAGGTCAAAACCTCTCTGCTGTGATTAAGTAACTTAATCACTTTTCATAATAGACATTAGATGTCCAGTAGTGCTCATAAGAGCTGTAATCAAGAATAGGGATAGAAAAACAAAACAGAACAAAAATATAAGTAGGAATGTAATTTCTGCTGAGGAAAAAGGCTTAAGGGCTTAGGATCACAGGATTTGAAGCTAGATCTAGCAGAGAATTTGGAATTAGGAAGATGTGAACTCAAATATTGCCTTAGACACTTTAATTGTGTGAATCTAGCAAGTCACTTAGTCAAATTTGCCTCAGTTACCTCATCTGTCAAATGAACTAGAGGAAAAAATCCCAAATCATTCAAGTATTTTTGCCAAGAAAACCCCAAATGGGGTGATGAAGAGTCGGACACAATTGAAAAATGATTGAACAACAAAACATCTGACCTTAATCATCTCACTGGGTTAGGATTTGAAACTGAAAGTCTTATTTTATCTTGGAAAAACTGAGTTCCAGAGAAATAAAACATCTTTAGATCCCTATAACATTCTGGTCTCTCAATAAAGTTACCCTTTTCTCTTTGGTTCATTCTAGAAAATGTTTTATGTTCTCCATAATAGCTCATGTCTCCAAATTCATTCAAAGGTACTCCAGGTTCTAATGTACATAGGGTATTTATGGGTAAAGGACAGAATGCAAAGATCTTGAGGTAACCATTAAACAGACACATATAGTTTTCAACCTATTTGATTTTCTCCAAAATTGGAGACTAAGAAATCCCTTCTTGTTGATGGATGGGAGGGAGGAAATGGCAAGTTCTGATTCCCAGGCCTCATGTTCAGCCCTTAGGATGTGGGAATTATGTCTGTGATCCTCTTCTTACAAGGTTATATACTAGTCAGATAACTTATGTAAAATTTCAAGTTTAGGAGCTCTTGAATTTGGGGTTAATATCTCTAGGAAATTTACTTCCCTGACTAGAAAGCTAGTATCTGTGATCACACTATTTAGACTATTTGTTACCTCTGGGTACTGTCTCCCATTTCCACATAGAATTTTGGAGTTTATGAATATTGTTCCATGAACTACTCTTCAACTAAGCAGGGCTGCAAACGTTTCCGGTTGTCTTGTGCTTTTGGTCCAGGTCCCTGTTTACTATTTGGGGGTGAGGGTGAAGGAAGAAGTGAAGAAAACCCCTCTCCTACGTTGCTATACTATAAACATCAGTAATAAGAGAGAAGGGCAAAGAGGAGAAAGTATGAGTTTAAT
The DNA here is from genome assembly GCF_048593235.1 of Sminthopsis crassicaudata. Taxonomy (NCBI): domain Eukaryota; kingdom Metazoa; phylum Chordata; class Mammalia; order Dasyuromorphia; family Dasyuridae; genus Sminthopsis; species Sminthopsis crassicaudata. The sequence goes on along the minus strand of NC_133618.1, from coordinate 56,769,601 downwards.
TGATTTCATATCTCACTATATTAACCAGCAGGCAATTCATGGCATAGTAGTTAGAGTACCAGGCCTAGAGTTGGGAAAAATCATGTTTTTGAGATCAAGTCTGGATTCAGATAGTAACTAGCAAGTCACTTAACCCTTTTTGCTTCAGTTTTATTATCCATAAAATGAACTGGAGAAGGAAATGGCAAACCACTCAAGTGTCTTAGCTAAGAAAACCCCAAATAGAGTCTCATAAAAGAGTTGGACATGACAGATGTTAGATGTGACTGATTAAACACAACATTGAAAAGGCCTTCTTTGTAGACCACTCTTACTACAAGATATTGAACCCCTGACCCTTACTTAGTCTCTGATCACACTAGAAATAGCCTTAGGCATTGTGAACTTAGTCAAATAAATTCTCTATATATTATGAGCATGATTCATTCTTGCTGATTTCATAATAAATGTCTCTTAGATAAGGTTCACTCCCTATAGTCTCATCAAATGGATTTGGGAACTCTACAAGTTGATAAAACACTCCATTGTGTAACTCCATATGAATTAAAGAAAAGAACTGAGAAGGATCTTTGGCAAACAAAACTAAATTAAAATGTAGGTACTTATATCTTAATATGCTTAAAAAAAAAAGCTTGACTATGAAGGGAATTTCTATAAAGTGAATTCTATTTTTCCTTCATTTTGTAGTTGGAAATATGTTTCCAAGAAAAAGTCTTCTAACCAATTTATTTAAGATTTTTTTTATTAAGGAAGAAACTAAGGTTGTGATTCAGGTCTGGTATTTTCATGTTATGGTTCTGAAAATCCTTTTGCAAAACTTTATGGCATTTTTTATTTATAAGATATATGCAATGGGTATTTTTTCAGCATTGACTCTTGCAAAACCTCTGTTCCAACTTTTCCCCTCTTTCTCCTCCACTCTCTCCCCTAGATGGCAGACAGACCCATACATGTTAAATATGTTAAAATATATGTCAAATACAATATATGTTTACATAACCATACAGTTAGACATAAGATAAAAATAACCTGAGAAGAAAATAAAAAATGTAAGCAGACAAAAACAGAGGGAGTGGAAATGCTGTGTTGTAGTTCATACTCATTTCCCATAGTTCTTTTACTGGGTGTAGTTGGTTCTCTTCATTATTGAACAAATGGAACTGATTTCGTTCATCTCATTGTTGAAGAGAGTCACATCCATCAGAATTAATCCTCAAATAGTATTGTTGTTGAAGTATATAACGATCTCCTGGTTCTGCTCATTTCACTCAGCATCAGTTCATGTAAGTTTCTCCAGGCCTTTCTGAAATCATTCTGCTGGTGATTTCTTACAGAACAATAATATTCCATAATATTCATATACCACAATTTATTCAGTCATTCCCCAACTGATGGGCATCTGTTCAATTTCCAGTTTCTGGCCGCTACAAAGAGAGCTGCCACAAACATTTTGGCACATATAGGTCCTTTTCCCTCCTTTAAGATCTCTTTGGGATATAAGCCCAGTAGTAACACTGCTGGGTCAAAGGGTGTGCACAGTTTGATAACTTTTGGGGCATAGTTCCAAATTGTTCTCCAGAGTGGTTAGATTCCTTAACAATTCCACCAACAATGTATCAGTGTCCCAGTTTTGGGGGCATTTTTCTATCCTGTTGGTATCACTGTTTCCTGCCCTCAAAACCTCACAGTCCCTCCTAACACATAGAAAATTCTTTTACATTAAAATTATGTTATTCTCTTTCCCTGAGCCCAAGATTGGGATGTCCCCCTCCTTTTCTTTGACTATAGTGCAGTATTTCATGTATGTGAGGCTGCAAATTCCCTGAGTTCAAAGCTTTAAATCTTTGACTATAAAAATTTTTTGCCTACATAAATATTTAATTTCAAATTCTATAAAGTGAGATTACTTAAAACATCTATGTCATGCTATACCTTGTCATAACACATTTTACCTTCTATTCAATCATTAATTGATGCTTTTGCTTCATAGGCTGAAGAACAATGTGAGTTGAAAACCATTGAGAGAGAAAAAGCAGTGATACCTTTGCCACCCAAAGAAGCTTCTAAGTGTCAGAAAGAAGACTTGTCTAAAGCATTATATGTAAGTAGTCCATGAGAGTAACTAAAGTTGTTAAAATAAAAAGAAACTAATATTCACCCTAATCATAGTACACTTTTATGTAATACTATAACAAAATACTGTTTATTTGTAGTTGTTCTAATTACTTATGGCTTTTTTTGTTTGTTTGTTTTTGATTGATTTGTGGATTAATAAAAACATACACATATACATACACGTGCATTTATACACACATACAACATATATAATCATGCATGTGTGTATGCATGCACATATATGTATATAGATTGTGCAGAAGTATGTATGCATGTATATACATGCCCACATATGGCAGGTGGTGCTGTGGTTAGAGTACTAGCTATGGAGTCAGGAGGACCTAAGTTCAAATCCAACCTCAAGTACTTGGTACTTATTAGCTCTATGACCCTGAGCAAATCATTTAACCCTGATTTGCTCACCAAAAAATAAAAAATCACCAGATACAATATGTTGATATTCTCAGTGCTTGCCATTCCTACTTTTGAATTTATGATGTGAAAAGGTGTTGCCAAATTTCCTTTTTTCTTAATTGATAAATTTCACTTGACCCAGCACACAAAACCCATCTAAGTCTGCCAGTGTATAATCCCCCCAAAAGACAGGCAAAAGGCAGAAAAGAGAGATTGCGTTTTATTTTAAGAAGTATTACAAAATCCTCAAAGAATCCTTTAATTAAATTTGATTTAATATAAAGGTTGAAAGAATCTTTAAAGCTGAAGAATAATCTATCATTAGATAATGTTGGTAACTGAAAATAGTCCATGGAGATAATGGAGTGAGCCCTAGTGATGATCTTGTCACAACTAGCTGTGTGACTCTGGAGAAAAATCATTTTACCATTTCTGGGCTTCTTCATTTCCTCTTGCTGACAAATGAGATAGTTGAGTTCATTGATTTCTAAGTCTCCCCCAGGTCACAAAATCCATGTTCTAAAGGACCCTGGTAGCTTTAACACTCAGTGTTTTAAGATTTTTGAATCATAGTCTATAAATAACAATAGTAATTTATATGCATATCTACATATAACATGCAGATATAAAAAATACATATATACAAAAAATAAAGAGAGCAAGAAACAGAGAAAGACACAGAGAGCAAAAAAGTGAGAAAAACAGAGACAAAGACAGAAAGAGAAACAGAGAGAGACACACACAGACAGAGAGAAAGAGGAAGGTGGAGGAAGGAAGGGAGGGAGATTGTGAGCTTTAAGGTTGGCAAAGCACTTTATTATCTTATTTGATTTTTACAATAGTCTTGAGAGTTAAGTACTAGGGGGTTTATTCTCTCTTTTATTGAGTAAACTGGCTAATAGAGTAAATAACTTGTCCATGATCACACACAATAATTGAATTTGAACTCAGGTCTTTCTACCTCCAAATGGAGACTCTTTCCATCAGGAAATGCTGCTCCCTCTCTTTATTGGCTTAACATGCTAGCTTTTCATTGTTTTTTCAGGTTGATTTACAAAATGGGCTTTCAGAATTCTCTGTAACTCAACGCAGGCTAATCCATGGCTGGAATGAATTCATAGCAGATAACACTGAACCAGTATGGAAGAAATACTTAGACCAGGTAAGATCAGATGTAGGATAAAGGTCAATATTTCATTCCTTGTATTATGCTAATAGACTGCATTTCTAGGAAATAAGCAAAATCATTTTTGAAAATCTGAAGGAACAGGTAATGAATTCACCAGCATTAAGAGAAAGAGACAATAGGATATTTCAGTGCAAGGAAGAAGCAGGGATCTGGCGATCACCCAGTCATATATTCTTGGTCAGAGAATCAGAGAATCTTGAAGGTCCATGATGCTGAGTAATTTTCTCTTCTACGTGTTTGGCTGAAATTTTCAACAGAGTGAATTTAATTACAGATGTAAATGTTTTATTTAAGAAAACCATTGAAAAAAAAAATCTGTCAAGTATTTTTTATGTCCAAGACATTCTGCTAGGAGCCGGATAAGGAAATGGAAGGATTAGAAGGCACAGTCGCTGCCCTAGTGGGGAGGGAATGGAGGCAAAGGGCATGGGTGGCTGGGTTACAGACTAGTTTGAGAAGATAGAAAATAGACAAAAGAATATAAGCAACTAGCAGAGCCCTAAGATGTATTAATTACGTTAAACCTCACAGGTTGGATTAAATGATTTTCAAGCTTCTTATCAGCTCTAAATCCTAAGATAATGTATTTTAAGGAGAGAAAGATTCTGGTTGTGGTACAGCTGGCGACTGATGAGTACTTCAATACCAAGGAGGGGTGGTTCCGCCAGATGAAAATTTTTAAATAGACTATAGAGGCCATTATATATTCATCCAATCAGTTGGCAAATTCTCTACTAGCATTAGAAACAAGAATTTAGTTTTAATTCAAGAAGCACATATTAAATACCAACTATCTGCTGGTCACTGGAACTACAAAAACAAAAGATACAGCAGGATAAAAGCTTATTATTTATATTGGAGACAATAGGGGTCATTGAGGATTCTTCAACAGGACATAAAATGACATGATTGAATTTGTATTTTAGGAATATCAGTTACTCGTAGTGCTAAGAATGAATTGGAGAAAGGAGACATGGGAAACAAAAACACCTTTTAGGCAGTGGGGCAGTAGTAGAAAAAATTCTGAATTTAGAATTAGGAAAGATCTGGGCTCCAGTCTTTGACAGTTAATGGTTGTGCAACATTAGGCATAATCTTAACATTTCTGATCCTGATATAATGATGTATAAATAGAAATTCTGTTGCCTTTGGTGCCTACTTTCGTGTAGAAAAAATAAAGTAGAGACAGAAATTTATTTATACCCCTTTTTCAACCCTATCCCAGTGTCAATGAATGTTTATTAAAGGGATTATAAGGATTAAGTGTAATAGATATGTAATTATAGAAGCATTACATTATTATTATTGTTCTCTTTGAAGGCTGTTGTTGTTCAATTAAACCTGATCTAATTTATATAAAATAGAAGTGGTGACTTGAAAAGAGAAAAATTGGAAAATAAGTGATAGTCTAGAAGAGGACAGATCTGGAGGTCAAGGTAATGAGGGAAGGTTTCCTGAAGAACACTGTGGTGATTTGTAATCATCAATAAAAATAATAATTGATTACAATTACAATAGCAATATAGTAACAAGAACAAATGATAATTATTTAGATTGGGGTAGGGTCACAGAGGGATATAAAAGAAACTTAAGTCTGGAAACTCATAGTTCTACAGCTCTTCACAGTTTATAAAGTCCTTCCCTTTATCAACCAATAAGCATTGATTAAATAAGTTCTAGATTCTAGAGATCCTAGGAGAAACAGAAACTCTTTGCCCTCAGAGAGGTTACATTCTATTAATTTTTCTTAATGAAAAAGTTTACTGTTGTAATTTGTTTTTATATTACAAATACTTATTGATTACCCTGACTCCACAAGAAGTCTTCTGTAATAAAGTAAAACAATAAAATAAAGCTAACAGTGTAGTGACCTCAAGTGAAAGTGTTTGCGTCATTCCACACCTATGTCATCCCACTTCTATTTTTAAATAGTTTTTCTTAATGAACAAGAAGTCTATTTTCTCTTCTTCCCACTTCCACTCTATTGAAACAAAGAGAAAAGAAAACATTCCTTATAAACATAGATGTGGTAGTCAAGCAAAACAAAATCCCCTGATTGGTAGTTTACGAAAACACCCACACCTCTCATTCTGCACCCCAAATCTATCCATGGTGTGTTTCCTTACTGGTCCTCTAGAATCATAAACAGTCCTTTTTTTTCCCCCCAGAGTTTCTCCAACAATTATCATTATCTTTTTTTTTTTTTTTTTTGGTCATCTTTGCCAATCTGATAGTTGTGAGGTAGAAACTCACAACTTTTAAAATTTGTATTTCTCTAAATAGAAGTGATTTGGATTAATTTTTTTTAAATTTTGTAATAAATAGCCTGGATTTCTTCCCTTGAGATGAGAAATGCCTGGAGATAATCTTGGACCATTTATCAATTGGGAAATGGCTCTAATTCTCCTAAATATGAATCAGTTCCTTATATATTTTCGAAACGAGATCTTTATCATAGAAACATGCTGCAAAAAATTTTCCCATATAATTGTTTCCTTTTTAATATTAGCTTTATTGGATTTGTGGTAAGCCTTTTCAAATTTTATGTAATCAAAATTATCCATTTTACATTTTGCGATTCTCTTTGCTTCTTATTTAGTTATAAATTTTTCTTCTATGCACAAATCTGACAGATACTTTTCCCCCTGTTTTTCTAATTTGTTTATGATGTGATCTTTACATTAGTTGTTATATCCATTTGGACTTTATCTTGGTATAAGATATGATGTGCTGATGTAAATCTAATTTCTTCTATATTGATGTCCAGTTTTCTCAGCAGTTTTTATCATACAATGAGTCTTTATCCTCTAAACTAGTGTCTAGTTTTAAAACAATCTTGTGAAATAGATAAGGCTAGAGCCTAGAACTGGGATTTCATCAGTATAGGGAATTCTTGATGAAGAAATTTTTGGATTCCCTAGAGGAAAGTTATGGCAGATAACAGCAGAAGAGAAAAGGAATTAAGTAAAATAAAAAGGAGACCAAAAAATCACATAGGTAACATGGAGGGACTTGGATGAGTGAAGTAATCCTGGAGCTGAAACTGAAGGGAAGAAAGTTAATAAAATTTTGCAGAAATTGAAGACAAACTTAAGGACAATCTCTAGACTTTCATACTTGCCCAGATCCTAGTTTTGGTTTGTAAGTGATGCAGGATCAAGGACAATTAAGGAAGATATAAAAGTGATGGAGTATCAAGAAGGACTAGGGAATAGAATCTGAAGACATTGACTATGTTTTACTCATTGTTACCACTGAAGGCAAAAGATGTAGAAGAAAAAAAACTAATTTGGTAAGCGGGCAGCTGGCTAAAAAGATGATGTCTAAGGATGCAAATTTGATTTTTTGGACCATAGCCTATGTATGAGTGATCCAATGCTGGCCAGAGATGAATTACTCCTAACAAAGTTCAATAAGAATGTATTCATCTGAACAGTATTACACTAAAAAGAATGGCGGGAGGAAAAGACTTCCTGTGAGTTTTTATTCCCCAGAGTTATATGTTCTAAAGAATAACCACAGAAGGAAGAATAATAGCAACTGAGGGACTTGGGGCAAAGTTCAGGTTGCTTGTGATAGGGCATGGGGAAGGAGATGATGGTCCAAATCTATTTGGACATGACTTGGGATTTAGGTTTGGCGTCCAGAAGATCTTCCTAATGATAAGAAATATCCTAAAAATGTAATAGCCTGCTTCAAGAGGTGGTGAGCTCTCTGTCATTGAGAAACTTCAAGTAGATGCTAGATGACCACCTTTCGCTGGTGTTCTAGTGAGGATTCCTTTGATGTGTGGGTTGGGCTAGAATGCTCCTAAGGCCTCTTCCAACTCTTCAATTCTGTGATTCTTTGATCACTTTACCTATGCAGGGGGGCATACTTGTCAGGGTCACACAACCTAGATGCGCAGGTCTTTCTTGTTCCCTCTCCATTCCACCATGTTGCTTCTCACTATGAGGTAGGTAGTTTTTATTCCCATTTTAGTTATCAGAAAATGGAAATGAGGCTCAGAGAGCTCCTTTTTTTTGGATGATTATGTTTATCAGAAAGTTTTTTCACATATTAAGCCTAAAATTATCTCTTTTTAACTTCTACCCATTGCTCCTTGTTTTGTCCTCTGTGAACAAATGAGATTATATTTGTAAGTGTTTAACACAATACCTGACACATAGTGGGTATTTTACAAATTTGGTGATTGTTATTGTTCAGTTGTTTTCAGTCACACCTGACTCTTTAGGATCCCATTTGGGTTTTCTTGGAGTGGCTTGTCATTTCCTTCTCCAGCTTTTACAGCTGAGGAAATTGAGACAAGATAAAGTGACTTGCTTAGGATCACACAGCTAGTAAGAGTCTGGACTCAGATTTAAACTCAGGGAGATTAGACTTCCCAACTTCTGGCCCACACACTCTCCACTAAACCACTTAACTGACCTCTTAATAAATGCTGGCTCCTTTTCCTTTCTCACCCCATACTTCTTCAAGTATGTGAAGATTACTATCCTGTTTTACCAGGTGTGAGACACAACAATAACAGAGTGTGTTTATGTGTAGGGGTGGGGAAGGCTAGTTCCTCCAAACAATCCTATTGTAACATCAACTTGGAAGAACTTTCACTCTACTCACCACCCTCCCCTGATTGTTTTTCAGCCCACGACTAAATACAGTATTCCAAATAGGGGGAGACCAGGCTAAATAAGCAGAATTGTCACCTCCTTAATCCTGGGCACGGGCTTCTATTAAATTATGGCAAAAAGGTAATTTTTGCTGTGTAATACTAGCTTATATTGAGATCGTGGTTTATGAAAACCCTTGGAATCAGATTCTCATCAATCCACAGCTCTTAATTTTAAGGTGATAGAGACATGTGAATTATAATTGAGTAACCACTGAGCAGTCTCTGTGCTCTCACCTGAATCAGTTCTCATTTACTCATAAGTGTTGCAGACTTTGCAATAGGATCTTAGTCATTTTTTGATCTTTAAGATTTCCTCTGTAAAATGAGAGGGTTGGGATGGATTGTCTTTGCAGATGAACTCTAAGTTCATTGTGTCATTCATTATATGATCCCTGGAGCCAGTTAATAACGTCTATGAAGAAAGGCATGTGGGAATAATCATTAATTTGAGGCAACGTCTATCTAGAGTCATAACTAGGACATGATGATTGGAGCTTTGTCCAAAATTTAGAGGGCATTATTGCACATGAGCTCCTTCAAAACATGGAAATATCTGAGTTAAGCAAAAAGAATTAGTAAGAATATTTAACCTAGGAAGCTGTCCTATGAACTGTTTCTTCCTCTCTCCTTGACCACCTGCCCCCTCCTTTAACTCACCTCATCTCCACAGCAGTTTTTAAAGATGTGGTTTGTGCTACTTGCTCTGGGTACAAAAATTGCTAGATCTGTATAAAGCTTCCAAGAACCTTAGTTTAGAGAATGGAAAGTGGTTCTCGGGGCTTCTGGAAACTGTAGTTCACAGAAAAGCAGCACGGAGGAGAAACTGCTGCTACAAGGTCCCTCATTTTGTTCTGCAGGCCAGGCCCGAGGCAAAATGATGAAATAAGCCAAGTTGGTTTTGGCAATTGGCCTTCTTACTTATCACCCCTCAGGAGATTTGTGTGTAGCCTTGTTCTCTGCTTCCCTCCCCCCAAACCTACAGCCAACCCCTACAGGCACCTTGAGGTGTCAGGAACTGATTAGAAAGTATCCGCTTCCAGAGTAATTTCTACTTTGAGCAGGGATCAGAGCCTTAAGCTAGAAAAATAAAGGACTAATTTGGAATTTTAGTCTCCAGTTAGGGTTGGGGAAGAATTTAATAAAATCATAGGGACTGATAGATTAGGCAAAACAACAATTCAATTTGGGGGCAGAGGAACTAGACTGAATTCTGTCTTACTGTCATTAACTATCTGTCTTTATGGTCCTTGTTTCTACCTCCGTTAATAGAGAAGGGGGGGGATACCAGAGACTTAGCACCCTAAACCCCCAGTCTGAGGAAGTCCTGTCTTTCCCTTATGAACCTCTATTCTTTCTAATTTTGGAAGGTTTTTTGGGAGACAATTGGGGTTTATTGACTTGCCCAGGGTCACACAGCTAGAAAGCATTAAGTGTCCAAAGCTGGATTTAAAGTCAGATCTTCCTGACTCCATGCTCTCTCCATCTTTCTAGTTCTAAGAAATTATTCTGTTTAGGGAGAAACTGCCAACACAGACAGTTGTGTTTAGTTGTCTTTATCAAGATTAGGCTCAGTGGTGCAGGAGTCCTGAACATTTCTACAACCTCCAAAGTGTTTCCTAATTTATTAATTTCTTGAATTCCAAAGTTCACATATTTATGGGTTTTAGGAGATTACTATATTTATATAATACATGAGTAATCAAAAACTTTTCCTAGGAATTGAGTATTTGATCAGACCCCATTTTCTACATTTGATAACACTGTGCACGTATTCTAAAGGTCTTATGAACTCTTGTGCAAATAATTGCTTGCATAATCATTTTAAATGAAGGATTGAAATGAATATTCCTACATAGTGTGGCAATAATCCACACAGAGAATATAAATGAAATCTCATGATTAAAAAGATTTTTAAGGATTCTTATCCAATATAAATTTTTAAAAAGATCTTACGGCATCTTGAAGGACTATGGGGGTGGGAATTTTTAAAAAATGAATTCTTGTAAATGCACTTATGAACGTTAATCCCACAGCATAAGCTCCTCCTTTGTCCATTTGTCTTTAATCCAAATACCTTATGAAGAATTATCCAAATTTTTAATAATTCTACTCTTTAGAAAGGGATTTAGCTTTTTTTTTTTTTTTTTTTTTTTCTGTCTCATGAATCCCCTTGGCAGTACAGTGAAGCCAAAGGATTTCTTCAGTTGAGTTTAAATCATTGAAGGAAATGCTAAATTTCACCTAGAAATTAGTAAAAATAAAGATGTAATTTTTGTTCCATCCCAAGGTCAAGCATCCCGTAATCTATACCAGGTTAAAAACCCCTTAATAATAAAAAGGCAATATCATGTAGTAGAAAGAAAATTTGTTTTTGTGTTAAGAAGACCTGAATTCACATTCTCATTCTGAGACATATTGTCTGTGGGACAAGTATTTTAATCTTTTCTTTTCTCAAGGAAACCTCAGGGACTTTTCTGAATGAGTAAAATCACAGGATTGGTCCCTCCCCAGTATTCTTTAGAGACTACTATTAAATCTATGAAAGTTGTATAGAAGTCATTCATTATACTACTTTGCTATTTCATTGGGGCTTTGACCTCATCCATGTCCTTCCAAGAGCAAGAGGTGCTTTCGGTATGTTCAGAGCATTCCTGTGGACCTTGATGTTACATAAGTGGGGAAAATGGGTTGTCCATCAGTCATCCCTTGTTCTTGCTGCATAACGTTCCCACTTCCCTTTTCAGTCATACATCCTTCTGAGAACATCCCTGCCCCCTGCTTGTCTGGTCTGATTCTTCATGGTTAATCTTTTACAGCCTGCTCACACAACTGGGTATCTCTTTACTGTCCTTTGGGTGACTCACTGCTTTAATTTTTCAGTGACTGGTATTCTATGACTTGTAACTTTATACCATTACTAGAAGGATACTGATGCTGAAAGATGGGCCTTGGTTTGAGGTAGTAAAAGTGCTATCATCCCTTTTTTGCATTTTGAGGAAACTGAGGCTTGTGGAAAGTTCGGTGCAATTTTAATTCATAATCACCCACTTATGAAGTGTCAAAGTCAGTACTTGATTTTACATATTCATGATCTAAATCCAGTGTTGTCTCTGATGATAGATTAGTGCAGTAGCAGAAAACAAAAACCTAGAAGGGAAATGTAGAATCTTGCCTCTAATCACACCATTGAACAGATACTGGAGATATTACCGTTGTAGACCTTCCAGTGTTCTCAATGGGTAAAAAACAAGGTGGGATCCAAATTGGTCCAATGTGCAATAAAATCAACTGAGGCAGAGCGCCAGTCCAATAGCAATTTATTAAAGGGACTGATCTCCTTGTGATCTGAGATGCCCTCTGTCTTCAGGGTCTTAATTTTATAGTGTTTAGCAAGGTGACAAAGACGATGCAAAGGAAAATCCAGGATCTCATTGACTGATAGACATATACCTTGATCCTTCGGAAAAACTTACATTTAGCATTGGGCCTTTGAGTTCATAACTGGTAGAAAGGTCAAGGCAACAGTTATTTCATGGCCATTTCCTCTTGTTGCCAATAGGATAGAAGGATGGGGCAACAAAAATAAGCTGTGGGACTTTGCATATGATTAGGTCATCTCTGCCATGTTGGGCTTGGCCACTATAATTTATATTTGGGGTTCAGGTCCTTTAGTTAGCTTCTTGTGGTTAAGCAAGTTCTATAATCTATAGTTCAAAGTTCTGAAGCATAATATCCAGAACTTTTTAGGAGAAATAATCACTATCTCTATGGAATCATACCAAACTGAAAATTACTAATTGAGGTAAAATAAGGGAACAATTATTTGCCACATCAAGGAAAGAAAACAAATAGTTTTACAAACTTTGTGCCAGTGAAGACTGCAGGAACTAGTTATAGAAATGTTAATGTTTCAACTTTTGGGGGGGATCTTAGCTAGAATTAGGAGACTGGGTTGATATTAAATCGAAATTTTAAAAAATTGTATTCATTGACTTTTTTATTGCTCTGAAATAAATACTAGCAGTAAAAAAGTATGAGACCTTCCTTGGTTGTTATTTCTTAGGAGGGGATACAAGCACACACATCCACACTCCTTCTCCTTTGGGGATTTGACTGGACTGAATTCTTCCTGCTAGGATCCAGCACTCTGAACCACAATAGATATTTAATAGATGGATTCTTGATAAAAGTAGAAAGCTTCTCATTCAGAATGACTTCCAATTCTTTCCTCTATTTTTTGGTCTCAAAGCATTATCCAAATTTTTCATGATAGTTCTATTCTTTAGAGAAAGACTTAGCTTTTTTTTTTTTTTTTGGTGAAACTTTTTTTAAGTGAAACTTAGGGTCCCTTTTTTAGGATCATATGTTTAAATCATTGAAGAAAGTCGTAAAATTCAGTTAGAAGTTAGTGAAAAGATCAGTGACAACTTTAAGGAGGAATGGGGGCATCTCCTGGACGTAGACTTTGACTTTGGGACAGGCTTGCTCTTTAGAGTGTTCACTGACTGGATACTGCTTAGAATGCAAAGTCTGTGAAAGCAGGACCCTTTTTTTTTTGTTTTGTCTTTGATTTCTAACTCTTACTGTTGGGCATTACATGTAGCAGTTGGTTGTTAGACTGGATTGGGCAAGAAGGCAGAATAATGAGATCTATCAGAGAAAGTCAAAGAAGTGTCATATCCTTTGCCTTCATGGAGCTTACAGAATTTGGGGGCGTATAAAGTACAGAGGGTGCACAGGGAAACCAGAAGATCCCTCTTGCAAGGAGGTAAGATTTGAGCTAAGGTTTGAAGGAGGCTGGGAGTTGGAGATGAGAAGAAAGAACATTTGTGGTGGATAGCTAATGCAAAGACTTTAGACAATCAGAAGATGGAATATTATATAGGAGGATAGCAAAGAGGCTACTATTGTTAGATTATAAAGCAAAAAGATTTAAGTTAAGTCTAAGATGCCTGGAAAGATATGAAAAGGCAAAGTTGTTAAAGTTAAAATGACAAAATTTAATGGTAAATTGCTTCTGTGGGATGAGTAAGACAGTGTGACCAAGATGTGATCCTGGGTGATTGGGGTGGGAATGATGGTGTCCTTAACAGTAATAAAGAAGTTAGGAAGAAGGGAGAGTTTCTTGGACGAAATGATGAGTTCTCTTTCAAGCATATTGAATTTAAGATGTCTGTGTCATCCAGCTGCGCATTTTGATTTCAAAAAATATGGCATAAAGTGCTAATAAGAATGATAGCAGCATATTGGCTTTTTGTCTGCTTCCAAATATATTGTGTATATATATTCTTGTCATTTTTATGATTTTGCTATGCCTCTTTTCATATCCCTTTTCATATTTCTTTGTATTCATATTTTATAGAACTATAGTATTTATTATATAAGTGTCATAATTTATTCATTCATTCTCCAGTTGTTGGAATACAAATTTCTTTCTTCCAGTTTTTTACTTTTACTTTTAAAAATTCAACTATAAATATTAATAAAATTTTTGTTATTTTGGTGAATATTTTATTTTCCCCAATTACATTTAAAACACTTTGAGTTTCAAATTATCTCCCTCCTGCCCCTTCTCCCTCCCTGAAATGTTTAACAATTTGATAGATTATTATAAATACATTTTTAAATTTTTATTAATTTAGATTTTAATTTATGGTTAAAACAAGTATTTCCATGACATAGTAGAGTAACAAAATGATTGCATATGAAACTGTAAATCTATTATATGCAACTTGCTATTCCTTTTCAATATATTATTATCATGTAAATTTCCTTTTTCCCTTTTTCTTCTTTCCATTTCCCCCAGAGATGACTACCATTAGACATGAATGTATGTGTGTGTTTATATGGAAAACCATTCTCTACATATTTCTATTTATTAGTTATTTTCCTGGATGCAGATATCTTCTTCCTTCATAAGTCTTTTGTAGTTAATTTGCATATTTATAATGCTAAAAAAATGACATATTTACTCAAAGTTGTTCTTAAAACAATATTGCTGTTACTAAATATAATGCTCTCTTGGTTCTGCTCATCTCACTCTTCATTATTTCATGCAAGTCCATCCATGTTTTTGTAAAATCATTGAGCTCATCTTTTCTTATTGCACGATAGTATTCCATCATATATACCCCATCTTGTTCAACCATATTTCTTAGACCACAGGTGGGTATTGGTATTTGCAAAGAAAATGCTTGAGAAGTGCCTTGATGAAAGTTTAATTTAATGGATGAATTGGAAGACAGTATAGAAAGAATTGAACAATGGATATTTTTTGGAGAACAGAATCTTACTTGTACCCATTCCCTAAGCAATACTTATCACAAAGTCAGCACTGTATATATAGATAATGAATGCATGTCTTTCTCTGTCAATGTGGACCAGCATGACTGATGTAAGGTGTTTGTTCTGTTTTTTTTCTTTTTAGTTTAAGAGTCCGCTTATCCTATTACTTCTGGGCTCTGCTTTAGTAAGTGTGATTACGAAGGAGTACGAGGATGCTGTGAGCATCACAATGGTGAGTCAATGCAAAGCGGTAAATTAGTATTAATAAAATGGGGTTCACATCTTCTGAAGCAGAAATCAGACTATAGATAAATATCAGGGGGGAGAAATCTTGTCCCATTTTCTTAGTAGCGAGTATCCATTACACCAGGTATTTTGAGATCTGTTTTTGTTTTGAGCGCTGACAAACAGTAACCGGATGGCACAGTGGATAGAGCACTGGCTCTAGCATCAGGAAAATCCAAGTTCAAATCTAGTCTCAAACACTTACTGTCATGTGACTCTAATCAAGTCATTCAACCTGTCTGCTTCAGTTTCTCCAACTAAAATGGAGATGATAGCCCCGCCTCCCAGAGTTGTGAGAATCAGATGAGATAATAAAAATAGTAAGTGCTTAATAAATGCTCCTGTCCTTCCTTCTTTCTCAGTAATTTGTTGTATGACTTTTTCATCTTCTTTTACTGAACTGAATTTTCTTTCTTTGTGGAAAGAAGTTGAACTCCTTGTTCTCTTCCTTTTCTAAAATTCTTTGCTTCCTCTCCCATGGGCCCCTTCGAGTAAGTGACCTCAGGGCAGTTTACAAGACTAATCAAGCATGGTTCTGGACATTTTTGTAACTCAGAGGAGCCATTTCTCTTTTGTCCTGAAACAGCTTCTCATCTCACCCACTTGTCTGTTCAACTTTCCTGTTCCCACAGGCCTGTGGAATTGTTAAGGAATACTAGAGACCAATTTACACCTTATTCCATTTATCTCTATCCATTTCAAAGTTAATGATGTTTCCTATTTGTCTTTAGGCCGTACTGATTGTGGTGACGGTAGCCTTCATCCAGGTAAGTTATGCCATGAGACACCCCATCTTGGTAACCCCGTGAAACCTACCAACTTTAGAGCGACCCTCCTCAGGAACAGCCTTTCTAATGTGCTTCTTTTCAGGAATACCGATCCGAGAAGTCTCTAGAAGAACTCAGCAAGCTTGTGCCTCCAGAATGTAACTGGTAAGTGAGACTTTTCCTATGAATTTATGCAGCACCAAAAACAATCAGTGAACCTATAGTTCATTATTATGCAAGTTAAAGAATCTATAGTTCATTATATAAGTTAAAAGGCAAAAATGAGGTATTTGTGATGTTATTCCCAAAAAACAAGTGGTGGAGAGGGTATGGAACTTGGAATCAAGGTCTGAATTCTAGAACTATACTGATTCAGCAAGTAAGTAGTTGTGTGACTTTGGAAAAGTCATGTTATTTTTATTATATTAACAATAAATTAAATAATCATCAAATCAATAAGCATTTATTAAGAGCCAAGTTATTTGTAAATTTTTCATTTGCGAAGAAAATCCCTCTTAGAGCATACATAAAGAGAACTGATTAAGATTACAAGATTTTAGAGCTGAAAAGTGTCTAGATCCATTCATGGGAGAGCTACGGGGCCAGCCCCGTGCCCTGATTCTCGGACAAGGAGTGAAGAGGTGGAATTCAGGTGGCGAAACAGAGTCCATTTATTCAGTGTTTATATACCTAAGGTTTACACGATCACTTAGAAATGCCTAAGTGTTCAGTTAGATGACTACATCTGTATCCTAACAATAGTCAATACATCATACACAAAGGTATTCAGATAACAGAGAACGGGATGTCTGGCAGATGTCTTCCAGACACATTTAGAAGTCAGTAATCATGCCTTCCTCCAAGGCCCTGATACCAAGAATCAGCAAGGTCAGACACGTCCCTTGACTTCTCAGGACACCTGCCACCTGCAAGGGGGATGGAGAGACCGAGCCAGGCTTGTCAGCAGAGTTCTCCAAGGACAAAAGGGTGTTAAACCTTCCTCTACTTTCTGTGGCCCTCAACAGAAAAGAACCTTTGAAGTCATGTTATCCAATGTTTTATATTTTTCAGATCACTGAAGGACACTAAATAAGGGGAATGATTTTCTGAAGGTCAGCAGAGCCTGAGTGTTCTGAATGTAATTGTTATGGAGGAAACTCTTTTTGACCTGGGTTTCTCTCTAGTTTCCCACATTTAATTTTGAGAGTTATTATGGTTTTGGAAAATAAGCAAGAAAGTGATTGTACTTAGAGATCACTGCAAGGACATAGAAGAATTATTGGATCAAAAGCCAGAAGGCCCATGATTCAGTGCTTTTTGTGCCACTCATCACCTATTTATTTAGGATGGTTAGATAGAGCACTAGGAATTAGGAACATTCATTTTCATGAGTTCAAATCCTGCCTTAAGACACTAACAATGTGATTTTGAGCAAGTTACTTAATCCTATTTGCCTCGGTTTCCTCAATTTAAAATAAACTGGAGAAGCAAAAGGCAAATCACTCCAAAATCTTTGTCAAAGAAAACTCTTGAAATTGGGTCCTGAAGAGACAAACTGATTGAAACTACTGAATGACCAAAAAAAGGGCAATTTATTTGGGTAAATAATTTCATTCATCTGGGTCTCAATGTCCTCTCCTGTTAAGTGAAGGTGACCTTTTCTTGTTTCTGTTCTAGTTTTAAAATTCTATGGTCAGAGTCAAGGGAGAGCTCACTTAGAAATTCATTACTGAATGTTAATTATGTTGGTATTAATGTTAGAATTCACTATAATGGAGCTAAATTCATTAGAGTTTTTCCTTTATGAGCGAACAACCCTAAGTGTTAATCTGCATAGCTAATCATTCATGTTTTAAGCAGGAAGGTTTATATTCTTCAAATTTGCTGTGGAATGCTTTAATCCTTAGTTTCATCCAGCTTCAGCTTGAATTGTGAACTTGAACAATATAATTAAATTATTAAAATCTGTCAGAATTTGGTAATTCTTTCTTCCCAGAAATCAAGCACATCACCAAAATGCACAGAGGCCTTTCTCAGTTTATCTTGAAACTCAAGTCATGATACAACTGGAGCTCAAGAGAGGCCATAAAGCCTCTGTTGTTAATAATAATGTTTGGATTTAGGAAATTATCCCCCACAATCCCAACTCCTATCTGTGACTTCTCTCTCTCCCAACCCCATTAATTGTTGTTTAGTTATTTCACTCATGTCTGATTCTTTGTAATCCCCTTTGGGGAGAATTTTCTTGGCAAAGTTTTTGGAGTAGATTGCTATTTCTTTCTTCGGGTCATTTTACAGATAAGGAAACTGAGGCAAACAGTTAAATGAGTTGCCTGGGGTCACACAACTGATAAGTGTTTGTGGTAAAATTTGAATTCAGACCTTCTTGACTCCAGATCTAGCACTCTATCCATTGTACTACCCAGCTGCCCCTCAAAAATTAAGTCCAGTGCTCTTTCCAATGGACTATTTAGTCTTCGCACTGAGAGACCTTCATATGAGAGGTCTTGTTATCATAAGACAAGATTTCTCTTTGGAAAATAGTTTTCTAGTTTAGCTTAGAACCTTAAATTTGGGTGACAAGGTGGTGCTAGTGGACAGCCATGAAAAATGGAAGAGGAAAAAATAAAGACATCTCAGAAATCTTGCACTTGACTTCCACACTCATGTTTTAGGAGTTCTTTTGTCTTCTCTGGTTCCTAACCTGGAGATTTGGGATGAGCTTCTTCGAGGGCATCTAGGTGGTGCAATGTCTAGAGCACCAATCTGGAGTCAGGACTGACCTGAGTTCAAATTCAGCCTCAGATACTTACTAGCTGTGTGATCCTGGGCAAGTCACTTAACCCTGCCAAATGAGCTGGAGAAGGAAATGGCAAATGAGTTCAATATCTTTGCCAAGAAAGCCCCAAATGGGATCTTGATTGAAAGTACTAAACAACAACTTCATTTTGCTTAAACTTTCTCAGTTTCCTCAAATAAGCAATTATGACTGGGTATTCTGAAAATAATTTCCAGGTAAGGAAGTTATGTGTTAAAGAAAAATATTAGGAGAAGCTAAATAGCATAGTGGATAGAGCATCAGCCCTGAGTTCAAATCTGGCCTTAGACACTTAACATGTAGTAGCTGTGTGACCTTAGGCAAGTCACTTAACCCCAATTGCCTTGCAAGAAAAAAAAAAAAGGAAAAGAAAAATAATAGTTGTGTATATGCTTTTTCATGGGTCGTTTGTGTGTGATTTGTTAAAAGAACTGTAGACTTGAAATGAGATTATGGGTTCAAATTCTGGCCCTGACATTTCCTGGACAATACAATTAATTTTTCTGGACCTCACTTTTTTGAGCTCTAAAATGGAGATAATACTTGTTCTACCCATCTTACAAGATTATCTAGAAGAAGGAAGGCCCTTTGTAAAACTTAAATCAGTGTTATTTGAATAGGGAATTTTTTTCCCCCCTTGGAATAAATTTTACCTGACAGAAATGCTTATCATAAATAAAAAAAAAAATGTTTTTTTGATTCCTTGATCTTTCTGCCAACAGTAAACCCCTAAGGCCAAAAGAAAAAAAAAAAAGAGGTTGTAATTAAAAGGATTCTTGTTTCAGTAATCTGTTTTTGTTCAGAGTTATCGTCAGGACATAGAGTACATTTCTTTCAACATGGATGCTCTTGTTTTCTATCTGATTCAAATGTTCAGCATAAGAGAGGGGAAACTGCAGCATCTATTTGCCCGAGATCTTGTCCCTGGAGACATTGTGTGCCTCTCAATTGGAGACAGAGTTCCTGCTGACATACGACTCATAGAGGTAAGGATGCCCAGATTTGTGGACAGGAGATAGAATGTGCTTTTAGTCATTTTTAATTTTACATTACATACACTTACAGATTACTCTCACTTCATAAGAGAACTCTTATAAAAAAATGAAGCATTTAAAAAACTTAATCCTGAGATTGCTTCTCTGGCAATCTGAGAACAATGTAGAAACTGAAAAGAAACATATAAGTGCTTTTATGAATCTAAAATATATATTATTAGGTTCAAGTGTTTGGGACTCCATTTGCAGCAAAGACCCTCATTCAAAACTTATGTTGCTATTGTTCAGTCATGTCTGATTTGTCGTGACTCCATTTGGGTTTTTTTTTTTGACAAAGATACTGTAGAGTGGTTTTCCATTTCCTCCTCCAGTTCATTTTTAACTGAGACAAGGAGGGTAAAGTGGCTTGCCCAGGGTCACCAGCTTGGAAATTGTCTGAGGCTGGATGAAGATGAGTCTTCCTAATTCTAGACCTGGTGCTCTATGCACTGAATCACCTAGGTGCCCCAGAACTTATGTATTCTTATTTATTCACAATTGAGACAACTATGGTTATTTGATTCCCTAATCCTTGGCCAATTAGAAGTACCATATCACAAGGAAAAGAGTGTTGCTAGGATCATTTAGTATAGAGATAAACAGTACCATGTAACTCAGTGGTACTTGAGAGCATCACTATATTATAAGATTATAAGAATAATATATTATTATAATATTAACAGACGTCTATGATGATGACCCCGAGGTGTGTTATAACAGGAAAAAAAAATGAACTCAAAAAGACCTAAATTTAAATCTCTCCTCCCTAACTCTGACCTAAGTTAAGTAATTTTATTCTCTGGCCAGTAGTTTCTTCCTCAGCAAAATGGGAGCAGCCCAATATAGTTGGAAAACATTGAATTTAGCTCCCCAAATCAAATCTTCCACTTATTATCTATGGGACTTCAGACAGGTTTCAAGACCTCCTCCTCTCCACCTCTCTACCTGGAGATTTGGATGACCTTCAAGGTCTTTGCAAGGATGATCCCTAAAATCTCTCTTAGACCTAAAAGCCTCTGATCTCTTCTTCACTCCCAGGATGTCTCTGGCTTCAGATCAAGTCCTTTACACAGAGACGAGTACTTTGCAATGCACACTACAAAAGCATATATGCCAAATGCTAATTGCAAGTCATCATTTCAGTGTACATGGACAGCAAGGGCTTATTTCCAGTGATAGGTCTCAGCTAGTTATTGTCTCTATCCCACCTACTTTCCCATCCCTTCTCTATTGCCCCCAGCCAATTTGCAAGCATTGTATTCTTCCTCACCACTCTGGTCCAAGTCCTTATGTCGGAATAATAGACACTAGAAATTTTGTGGATTGTTTTTGAAAGGTTTTCAAACCATGACCTCATAAGGAATAGTAAATGAAATGGAGGGCAGATCAATAAACATGAAAAGTGATGGTGTTAATTTAAACTTCTGAAGGTCTATGATTTTTCAAGGCTTCCTGATGGCATGAATTTTCTTTAGTCAATCAATGAACCAATCAGTAAATATTTTTTAAGTACCTACTATGTGCCAGTCACTCAGACAAGCTGTGGGGTTACAAAAAGAGGCAAAAGATAATCTCTGCTCTCAAAGAATTTACAGTTTAAAGGGGGAAACAACATGCAAATAAATCTATTCTATGTGAGCTATTTATAAACTAAACAGGAAATAATTAACAAAAGGAAGGCACTGGAATGAAGAGGGGTTGGGAAAAACTTCCTACAGACTGTGTGATGTTATTTGGGATTTAAAGGCAGTCAGAGAGGTCATTTGAAGCTCAATGTGACTTTGAGCGTCGTTCTCATCTCTGGGATTTACTTTCTGATCTATAAAATTAGGAGATTAGGCCAGATAAGACCTGCTAACATCTATGGTCCTTTTTAGCTCTAACATTCTCTCTTACGTCCACTTCTATTTCTGACATCTATGTTCTAAGCCTCCTTCTAGCTTTAACGTTCTGTGTTCTAATCTCTCTGGCTTTGGTGTTGTAGGATCCTATGGTTGCTGATTTTACTCTTCATTTAGAGCTAAGACATTTGTTTATTTACAACAGGAACTGTAAAACTACTTGCTAAGCCAGGAAAATGTAGTCAGGAGGAGCTTTTAATGTGTTTTGAAACCATCTCAGTTTTAAGAATCAGAATGTTAAAGAATCAGCCTTAAAACTCACCAGCTTTCCTTGGAAGCGTGGGATTAACCAAACATTATCTCCTTCGCAGTTAAAGACAAAAGACAGGGACCTGATATGAGCGTTCCCTGACCTGGTCCAACCAGTAAGACCAGGCCACAGCTTTTTTATTCCTCTGCCATTTATAAAATAAAAGTTGACTTGAATGGAATCTGTCAGAACAACAAGTAATACTTTGTCTTCGGAGCAGGGGAAATAACTATTTAAGAGCATGAGTGTGACAAAGCAAACTGGTTTCTTTGTGTTTGGTTACAGGAGAAAATGACTGAAAATTCTTTTCTGCCATCCATCTCATGCATACCCTGTCCTTTTCAGTTTTTCTTGCTTGCTATCACAGCCACAGTGCGGCTTGTCTTTCTAGTCCCTGGAGGTCTTGCTCCTTTCCTTTTGATCACTCATTCTGATCCATATCGACTCCAGCTGCCTCTTCCTGACTTTCTGTTCTTAAATCTTGGCTGTCTGGCTTCCATTCCCCTTACTTACTTATTTTAATTGAATTCATTTGGCATTGTAAAGCTCCTTCTATATGCCAGGTGTGCTGCTAGATGCTTGGAATACAGGGGCAAACATGAAGTAGTCCCGTCCCTGCTCTTAGATAAATTCCATTCTACCGGGAAGCTCAACTTTTGGTTTCTTTGGGACTGGAAATACCTGCAGAGGAAATACCCCTTTATCAGCCAACTTAAGAGTTTTAGAGAGTTGTTTAGGAACAGTGTGATGTGCACGGGGCTACCCAGCTAGGATGTGGTGTGAGATCTGGGTTGTGTCATCTGGTCTTTCCAGGATCGTGCCAGGAGACAGATGAATCCAAAGTAACTTAGAGAGAAAGGGAGACTCAGAGCTGAGCTATTACTTCTTTGCTTGCCACCAGGGATGGGGAATGGGAAGGGAAGACAGACAGAGAGGAGGGAAGGAGATGAGAAGAGAGAGAGACAGAGAGAGACAGAGAAACAGAGATAGAGAGAGACAGACAGACAGAGACACAGAAAGAAGGAATATTAAGCATGGTGGAGAGGGGGTGGCAATCAGGAAAGGCTTTGTGTAAAAGATGGCCCTTGAGCTGAGCCCTGAAGGAGGATATGGATTCTAAGAGACAGAGGTGAGGAGGGGCACCTCCAGGGATGGAGAACAGACAACCTGGGCAATAACCAGAGGTAGGAGCCAGGAGCCAGGTACAGGAAGCAGCCAGTCTGGCTGGAGTGTAGGGATGGGAGGTACCATAATTTAAAGGAAGACTCTGGAGAGGAAGGTTACTATTTACTCATCATGTTGCAGCCACAGCCCAGCTGAGAAGCCAGTGCTAGTGTTCTTTTGGTACAATCACATGATCTCAGAGAAATAATTATTGTTATTATCATCAATCAAATTTATGTTATACTTTCCGAATGCAAGGCCCTTTCCTCATAAGTAAGCTATGAACTAGGTGGTATAAATATTATTATTCCTATTTTATGGGTGATAGAGAATGGAAATTAAGACACTTATTGTCAACTCAACTTTGTCTCTTATTAATCACATGATCTGGCCCTGTGACGTCTCTCTCAGCCTCAGTTTCTTTATCTGTAAAATAAGGCAGTTGTTACAGATGACCTTTAAAATATTTTTCTCATTGAATTTGGAGATGTGTCTTCCCCTCACTGTCAGCCATATCTAAGGGTCTTTTTTTTTATAATGCTAAGGTTTAAAATACTATTCTGCAAATTCAAAGCACCTAATTTGTATTAGGAGATGAAATTATCTTTTCTTTTTCCTTTTAACTTAGGTTACTGAGCTCTTGGTCGATGAGTCTAGTTTTACTGGAGAAGCTGAACCTTGTATCAAAACAGATGGCCCCTTGTCAGGGGAAGGAGACCTGACATCATTGAGCAATATTGTGTTCATGGGAACCCTAGTCCAGTATGGAAAAGGGAGAGTAAGTCCCCTTCTGATTACTTGACATTTTCATCCATCTCTCCTAAAAACTGTCTATAGAGTTACTGTTGCTATTTCCTTAATGCAGGGAGTAGTGATTGGAACTGGAGAAAAATCTCAGTTTGGAGAAGTGTTCAAAATGATGCAAGCTGAAAAGGTAAGCAAAGTGTATGATCCTGTCTTCTGGGCCAGAGGTGAAATGGGCTGCCTTAGATGATGAGTCCCCAGTCCCTGGAGGTCTTCAGGGAGAAAGGGAAGAAAACAAGCATTTGTTAAATATCTGCTATTTGCCAGGGAGTGTGATTTATAGATATCTCATCTGATCTTCACAATAGCCCTGGCAGGTAGATGCTCTTATGAGTGCCCTTTTATAGATGAGAAAATTGAGGCAGAGAAAGAGTAAGTGATTTATCCAAGATTACACAGCCAGAAAGTATCTGAGGCTATATGTGTACCCAGGTCATTCTAATTCCAGTCCCAGCACACTATCCCATGTGCCACGCAGCTGCCCAGGTACTTTCAGGTGAAGGCTGAATCACCACAGATCAGAGATGTTTCCTCACGTGGACTATTTGGACTAGATATCTTCTGAGCTTTCCTCCACGTCTGAGAACCTCTCATCCTAACTGATAGTGTTTAGATTAGAAAAGAAAGAACTTTGAGGAACACAATAACAAAGGAGTGTCTTTCTGCCAATATTTCTTCCAATAACAAAGGAGAAGAAGGAGAAGACTTATTCTCTGTGGTTCCAGAAAGCTGAGGAACAGAACCAGGACCAAAGTGAAGATAGGAAGACAAGGTGGAGATTGTTTGTACTTGTCCAAAGCAGAGGGATGGAGTAAATATGGAGCTGATCCATATATGGAGACAATCATTCAGTTTAATGAGGATGAATTTTCTAACTCTTAAAATAGTCCAACTAGCTCAGGAAATACTGAGGTACCCTTTACTGAAGAGGTTTAATTCAAGGCTGGATAACAATTTCAGTCAAGCAGCAAATATGTATTAAGTGCCTACTGTATGCCAGGTATGGCATGGCACTGCCCAGGGACTGAGGATACAAAAGTGACATAGTACCTGTCTGATCTTAAGGAAATTAGATTCTAATGGGAAGATATTTCATATTCACAAGTAAGCATAAGGAAAAATCAAATGTATACAAGATAAACATATTATCTTCTTCTACTGAAACTTAGACTCTACCACTGAAAAACTGGGCTTTCAACTTATCCCCAATCAAACATTTTTGTTACTTACCAATATCATGCTGCCTTGCAGATCTCCCCCCTTAATCTGCTTTATTTGTAATGTTCCCCCATTAGAATATAAGCTTCTCGAGGGCAGAAATTACGTTACTTCATTATAATTGTCTCACCAGTACTTAGCACAGTGTCTGGCTCTGAGAACAACTTAATCCGTGCTCTATCTACTTAGGGTGGTTATGACATGAATAGAGAGAAGGGATAAGTGCAAGGGATGTGGAGATGAATCAGTAAGATTTGGTGACTTATTGGCTACATGAGATGGGGAAAGAGTAAGGAGCTGAGAAGGATTTTAGCCTAAGTAACTAGAAGAATGGTGATGTCCTTAATATAAGGAAAGAAGTTGGGAAGGTGGGCAGGTTGCAGAGGAATTACAGAATTCAATTGTAAATCATTCTGTTTTAAGAGTCTTTGAAAAGTCTTATTACTATTATTATTGCATAAAACCAACCACCTTTTTTTTTTTTTTTTTTAAACACTATCAGACTCCCAAAACTCCCTTACAGAAAAGCATGGACAAACTGGGGAAACAACTTACAATCTTCTCATTTGGCATAATTGGTGAGTTAATGACCATTTACATTACAGTTTTATTGGTTGGGATTTGGTCTAAACGACCTTTAACATTTTTTCCAACTCTAAGATGCTCCATTCCCACGGAGAAAATAGACCCTTTCTCTTCATGGCTAACCAGAGATTTGGGATTAAGGTCTGTTGTTCAGTCATGTTGTGAACTCACTTGATCTATCTATGAAGGTGTGTGGAGAAGTGGTTGTAACAAATTCACCCCTCATTTTACAGAGGAGACAAGTAAGAGCCTGATGGGATTCACTCGGTGAATGAATGGCAGCCCTGGAGGTAGAACAAGATCTCTTGGCCCTCATCAGTCAGTCAACCAGTTATTCAATCCATAAGCATCTACTAAGCACCTGCTGGTGCCAGGGTCTATGCTAGATGCTGGGATCCTTGTCCTGCTGGCAAGGAGCTGTCCAGCATTTCTTCCAGCTGATAGCCCTGGATATCCATCCCTGTCTAGCACTGTCAGCTGTTTACCCCAAGTGAATTTTAGACATGGCTGAAGCTTTAAAAGCCTAGACTTTCTTCATCTTAATAATTCTTGATAACGGCCTCTATGACTTGTTCTTTTCCCTAGCTTTTAAAATTGTGTCATATTGAGCAGTATGACATTCCTGGGTAGAAAACCTAAAGTTCCACCTTTGCTTTGCTAAGTTAACCTTGTATAAATCCCTTCCCCTTTGGGGGAGTTAGCCTAAATCATCTCTTTAAGTTTTCTGATAGCTTAAATGTTTCATGACTTCATTCTCCTGAATATCATTTAGCTCCGGCTGGCTGTTATTCTTATGAGCATTCATTGCCCTGAAGGATGCTTGTACAGTCACATTTCCTGTGGCTCCCAGAGTATATGAGCCTGCTTGTTTTGTAGCTGATGATTCTTTAGTTTTGTGCTCTCTTCTCTGATATTTGTTGTAATGGTTGAGTGTTTCCTAACAATCTCCTCCTCCTCTCCATGGACTCAATTCCATTTTTCATCTTGTCTTCTGTTTCGTTACCTGCTAGTTACATTAATAAGTTTAGTTTTAACCCCCACCCCTACTTCTGTATCTTCAGGATTGCTCTAAGCTCCTCCTGCAGAGAATAAGACATTAATCCTCATAGACAGTGATTGAGATGGGCTTTAAGTCCCAGTTTTTCTGCCTCTAAGTGCATTATTCTTTTTACTATATTAGTAATGGTGTTACAATAGTAACATTTCATTTCTTCCTTCTTCCTTTCTGACATTAGATTAGAAGATCCTTGAGGGCAGGGATTGCCTTGTGCCTCTTCTTGTATCCCAGGGTCTAGTGCAGTGCCTGCTACATAGTAGGTGCTTAATGAGTGTTTATTGACTAACAGATCTTTAAAATTTAGAAAGCATTTTTCCCCCCAGTGCTATCCTGATAGTCATATCTATGATCCTGATGGTCATAAATTCAGATCTTTGGGAGGCCTTGGAGATTATTTAATCCAAATACCTCGTTTTACAGGTGGAAAAATGGACAGGGAAGGAAACTGCTTGAGGAAGATTGCTTTGCTAATTAGTGTCCTGATAGTGACTAAGTCATCTGGTCTTTTCCCCATCATCTCAGAAAATAACACTTATTGGTATCTAAGTCTTTCTGATTGGAGGGAGATTGAACTAGCTGACTTTAGTCTCAGTATAACCACATGAGTTGCCACAAAATTTTCACCACTTTTGTACTCATGGCAGAAGGATGGAGAGTCAGCAGATCTGAAGTCAGTCATACCCAGGTGTTATCTAACCCCTGGATCTCCAGCTACAAAACCTGCTTCATTCTACATTCTACAACCAGATAGGGCTGAAAAAATATTGGTTGCAAAATCCCACTTTGATGTCAATGAGGCTATTACTGAGATCTTTAATAGGATATTATTATTATTATTCATCCGCTTATATCCCATGTTGATGGCTCATTCCTGTGCAAAGGGGAACTTTCTTGCCCAAAGCACAATGCAGGTTCTGGCTTTTCCTCCTGAGTTAAGGCCATCCTCATCAGCAGAAGGTTGGCCAGAAAATGGTCAAATTGTCTCAGCCACATAAACTCAGGAAGATCTGCTGAGGTATGGAAGGAGTCAACAGCCTTTATGGATGAAAGAGATCACTCACATTGATGGGTCCATGAAGTACTGGAGAGTAAATATCAGATAATATTAGGCTCAGAGAAGTTAATACTTGCCCATGGTCACACAGCTAGTAAGTATCTGAGACAAGATTGGAACCAGGTCTTCTTACCCCGAGTCTAACTGTACCACACCGCCCTTCATAAAACACCATATAAATATTTGGTATCATTATGATAAATGGTAAGCATTTATTAGTCATAATTACCATACTAACAAAACTTTCACTTAATTGTAGAGAAAACTATTCCAATTCAATGTACTGTTAATTCTCCTTCCCATAATACTATTTAATAATGCTTCTTCCACCAAAAAAAAAAAAATTAAAAAAAATGCTGTTCCTGTCCCTTGAATATCAAATGATTTGAAGGCATGATTTTGTCATCGAGGGTGGGTCTTGCACTGGTGCAAATCCCAACTCCTCTACCCTTCATCAGATGATGTCGTGAGCTGCTGTCCCAAAGTTGTTAGCCAGCCTTCTGGTGCTGAGCCCACCTTGAAGCTTTCCCACAAAGATGGTGGCTTGTTTTATGGACATCAGTGACTCCCTAGTTAAGAGAACGTGGGCTGTGTCTTCAGCGTACAGATGGAAAGAACAATGTGTTGTTAAGCACTTTCATGTGTGGAATGTGTGTGTATTTATGTGTGTGTCCTCAGGAAAGTACATTTTTTAAAAAATTCCTTCAGTTTTTAGAGAATGTTCCCTGAAATCTCCTCTGTTTTTCTACCAGGTTTAATCATGCTAATTGGCTGGCTTCAAGGGAAACAAATTCTCAGTATGTTCACAATCGGAGTGAGGTAGGTAAGAGGCTGACTCCAGGTGTCCTGTTTTTAGTCAGAGAACATTGAGAAAGGCTGACGACCTCAGAAATGTTCGGTTCTTGTAGTCCTGCTTCCTCTTCCCATTCTGCCCTTCATTTGACTCCTTCCTAAAGTGCCATTTAAATTGGTAAAATTATTAAGCACTAGCCACTACAATGCTGAGGAGAAAAGGACCCCGAATAAAATACCTCTAAAAAGCCTGTGTGCTCAAGGAGCCTCCAGTTAACATTATAGATGGAAGGAAGGAGAATGGGGAGGGAGAAGAGCATAAACATTTATTGAGTGCCTACTGTATGCCAGAAATTGTGCTCATTAAGCACTTACACATATTATATCGGATGATCCTTGCAAGAACCCTGGTAAGATAGGTGCTGTTATGACGTGCTCCAGATAAGACAGCTCAGTTCAATGGCCAACAAGAATGGAGATGGAGGAATGAGGGGATCTCCCAGACCTGTGTCTGCTCTAGTATGCACATCTTCTTTTTCCTCTCCTTTGACCCTTCACCAAACCCAAAATGAATTAATGAATGAAAACACATTTCAGTGTTTGCTTCAGCCAAGCATTATGGATATAAACACAAAAGCAAACAGAGTCCCCACCATCCATGAGCTTACATTCTTTTGTTTTTGTGAGGAAATCGGGGTTAAGTTACCCACCCTGCATCACCCAGCTAGTAAGTATCAAGTATCTGAGGTTGGATTTGAACTCAGCTCCTCCTCACTCCAGGGCTGCACCCCCTAATAGCCCGATGAGCTGATACTCTAACAAGGAAGTGGTGACTTGTTCATCTGAAAAATGAGGGGGTGAGATTAGGATCCTCGATGACCTCAGGGGCTATCGCCTTATTTTCCAGATTCACAAACAAAGGCCAAAGGAAACGAAGGGACTGAGTTATTAAAAGAAACACAAGATAAAGGCCAGCTTTAAACCTAGGTCCTCTGATGTCAGATCTTGATGACCTTAGATGATCTCTCAGATCTCCAGATCCAAATGTCCTCAGATAAATAACTTTAAAAGATTTCTAAATTGTGGTCAATCTCTTAGTAGACATTTTAATGTTCCCCTCTTACTCACCCAACTTATCCATCACCTGGTAGCCAGCCTTCTGGTGCTAAAAAGTAGGCGATCTAAGACCACACTGAAAATAATTTCAGCAGCTAATTTGCCAGGTCTTAGGAAAAAGGAAAGAGAGCAGCTACTTTTCTATTCTCATAGGGAGGGGACTGGGGGAATGAACTGGGGTGGGAGGGTAGTGGAAGGACAACAGGACAAAAATGCAGAAAATCACTTGGGTGTTAGCTAGGAAATGTTTGTTTTGTCAATAAAATATAGCTATTACAAGTGATTGGTTTTTATTTTTGAAAAGAATGCAGTTGGGAATGTTGATAAATAACTTGTGACTACCTCAGGGATACTTAAACTTTTTCCACTCATGACCTCTTTTTTACCCAAGAAATTTTTATAGGATCTCTGACATATAGGTATCGGAAACAGGTATACAAATAAAATATTATAATTTCACAGCCCCCATAAAGTTATGCAACCCCATATGGGATTATGAGCCACAGGTTAGGAAGCTTTAGAATAAGTCACAGCAAGCTTTCAGAAGCAAATAATAGTCAAGAAATCCAGTCCCATTCATTTTAGCATTTAATATTATAATAGCATTTATATAGCACTAAGTATGTGGCAGGCACCATGCTAAGTGCTTTATAAATATCTTTTTTTTATCCTTATAAGTAGATACTATAATTATCCCCATTTTACATCTGAAAAAACTGAGGCAAACAGAAGTCAAGTGACTTGTCCAGAGACACACAGGTGGAAACAGGATTTGAACTCAGATCCTCCTAACATGGTTCAGGACTAACCTCTGTTCTCTGCCCCACCAGGCTGCATTGCTTTAGAACAGGTTGTAAACCTACGACTTGAGCTCAGGTGAGAGGCCCAGCCTAGAGACAAAAAGCTGGGGATCTTCAGTCTTTAGGTAAATAATAGTGACTGCCATGTGAACAAATAAATGCCCTGAGAGGGAAAAGGACAAAAGGGGAAATGGAAGAGAATTCCTACTACTAGAAGGTGAAAGGACAAAGAGCAGTCAATAGAGAAGCAGTTTTTTTTTCTTTTAGACATTAGTTTTTAGAGATAAACAGAGTAAAATTCATCAAGAATTTATTAAGCACCTACTATGTGTCAGGTTTATTAAGCACCTACTATGTATTGGGGGGATACAAAGACAAAATGACAGATCCTGTTCTTAGGGAATCAAACTTCTAATCCCTTACTGACTAGTGGCTTTTCAGGGAGCTCAGGAATGGTTTTTGTTCTGTTTTTTTACTGCTATATTCTAGTATATACTCTATTAATATGCCCTTTCCACTCAATTAAAAAAAAAAAAAGGGAAAAAAAACCTTGTTAATCTTCTGCAAATGTTAGCATTAGCAGTCTTATCAGCCTTTGTTAGAGAACCAAAAAAATTATTCTTATCACCAAATAGAAATTCAGGGCCAGGCCCCATGATCAAATACAGTACTATAGGAATCGGTAATAAACTGTTTATATTACATGGAGTTGAATGTCCTATTGTTTCCCAAGGTAAAGGATCGCCATTCACATGGCATTGGGCAATGCTGAGGTACAAAGGACTTGGGATGAGCCTCTTCTTTCAGATAATATGGCATTTAAACGACTCCCCCTCCGCCCATGAAGACAAATAACTCTCTGAGGCACCCTGGAAGTGGATAATAGCTGGTTTCCAGTCACCTGTGTGACCTTGAGCAAATTTCCTTCTCTGTAAATAAGAAAATTGGAGGAGATCATCTCTGAGGTCCTTTCCAACTCTACAGTTTTATGACTTATTCTCATCAGGTGCCATCTTTTCCCTATTTTTCAAAGACCTTTATTTGAGCAAATATTGTTTAAGTACCAACATCATACCAGATTCTGGCATTTCAGAGACAGAACTGAAATAGTCTCTGCCCTCAAGAATTATAGCTGGCGTTTATATGTCACACTAAGGTTCACAACGCATTTTACAACAGTTTTGATTCTCACCGCCACCCTGGGAGGTAGGTGCTATCATTATCCCCATTTTACAGTTGAGGAAACTGAGGCAGACAGTGGTTTAGTGACTTGTTAAGGCTGGATTTGTCAAGGACTCCAGTGCTCTCTCCATCCACTACATCACCTGGCTGCCCTCAAGGAGTTCATATTCTACTAAAGGAATACAGGTTCACAGATCAGTAAAAAGAGACTAATTAAAGGAGGGAGAGAACATGAGTAACCTAAAAGAAGGGGAAGATTAAGGAAAAATATTTCATTTGAGCCTTGAAGGAACACAGAGATAGAGAGAGAAAGCTTTCAGGTGTGGAGGAAGGCAAAAGCTGTCAAGTTAAACAGAACAACAAATAATTATACATAAGTTCTTTTTTTGAACTGACCTCATTCATTTTTTATGTAGTTTTAAGCATCTATTGCCATCAACTACAGTCTTCAATTAGTGTTATGTCCTGTCTCCAAATTCTCCCCCATTTTATTTTCTGTGGGAAATGACCCAGTTTTTGCACAAAAGTATTGGTCTAGGGGCAGCTAGGAGGTGCACCAGTCCTGAGTTCAAATCTGGCCTCAGACACTTAACACTTCCTGGCTGTGTGACCCTGGGCAAGTCACTTAATCCCAGTTGCTTCAGGAGAAAAAAAAATAAGGTGTTTCATGCCCCCTGATGAAGTTTCTGTGTATTTATTATTTTTTTTTTTTGAATGCTCCTGTTAAATTGACTGATCTCATCAAATCTAAAAGCTGGTTCATTTATTCTTCTTATTGATTAATTTATAGTAGCTAAATAGACAGCTAGATAGATAAATATGCTTATCTATACACACAGATACATAGACTATTAATAAGTGAGAGAAACTTTATTAGCAGTATATTCTATTTACTAATCTTGTGGTATTTTCAATCAAGAAGTCAATAATGTTTCCCATGATACAAGGGCAATGTAACTGAAAACATTAAACATTTGTATTGACTGACCTTTATCTCTAATCTTCAGACAGCAGCCACATGTTGGCTAGGTTGCCAGCATGGCTTCATGACTGTGAAACTCATAGTACAAAGCACAGTTAATGGGCACACAGTGGCAGTGACGGGTGGAGTGGATAGAGCACCAGGAAAACCTGGATTCAAATCTGGCTTCCAATACTTACTAGTTGTATGATACTGGGCAAGTCACTTAACTTCTGTTTGCTCCAGTTTCCTCATCTGTAAAATGTCTACCTCCCAGGATTGTTGTGAGGATCAAATGTAACAGTATCTACAAAGTAAAAAAAAATTTTTTTGATAATCATTTAATATAATTAGCTTCATTAGTAATCTCATGTATTTTATTTTATGTATATAAAAATCATGATTCTAAGAGGTCCTTGGGCTTCTCCAGACTGCCAGAGGATCCATGATGGCAAAAAAGGTTAAGAACTCCTACCCTTATAGAATAGTTTGAATCATTAATATCTGGAAATTCATCTGAATTCCAGTTTCTCCATCTGTTAGATGATGGGATCGGATTAGGTGACTTTTAAGATGTAGAATGTTATTTTCCCCAATAAGAATGTAAGTTTCTTGAGACCTGGGACTTGCTTACTTTTTTTTTTTTTTAATAGTGTTAATCACAATGCCTGATACATAGTAAATGTAAGTGCTTAATAAATGCTTGTTCCTTCCTTACTATATATACATATCATCCTCTGGTTAAAATCTCCAGTATCATTTAATTAATTAACATAAATGTAGCTTTTATAACAGAAAATTTGCTGAGAAGTTATAGCACATGAATTTTCATATTTTCATATAGAGATGAAATAATATAAGGAAGAGCAAGGTATGGAAAATGCAGGAGGAGGGCACCAAAAGCAAACTTCACCAGCTTCCCAAGTCTGTAGATCCTAGATATGGCGATACACAGTGACTAAAACGTGATCTTAACTTGCCATTTCAATCCAGCCTGGCTGTGGCCGCCATCCCAGAGGGCCTGCCCATTGTGGTCATGGTGACTTTGGTTCTGGGTGTCCTGAGAATGGCAAAGAAGCGGGTCATCGTGAAGAAGTTACCCATCGTGGAGACCCTAGGTAAGCCTTTGCCAACCGCAAAGTTAACAAATTGTGGCGAAATACAGATTCATTCTCTGAAATGTTGACTGCTGGATTAGCTGATTCTTCATGAAAGCAACAAGTAGCACCTTATTTTGTCAACACAATGAGTGGTTTGAATGTGAGCTTGTGTTTTGTAGAATTTACAGATGCTTTGGTATCTTATGGATGCTTCCTTAGTGTATCATTGTCCTGAGAATTGTTGAATTATTTAAGTTCTGACGAGCAGTTTTCTCCCACCAGGTTGCTGTAACGTCATCTGCTCAGATAAGACAGGTACCCTGACGGCCAATGAAATGACGGTAACTCAGCTGGTAACTTCCGATGGTCTCCGAGCAGAGGTGAGCCAGTTTATGAGGTGTGGGACAAAGACGTCCTGCTTTAACCCTGTGAGAAGGACTTGAGGAGAGGAAGCATGAGGCAGGGAGAAAAATGAGTCAAAAGGTTTAAGTTGGGTCTTTGTCCCTTTTACCTTTTTTCTACAGGATATTGAACAAAACATTTGAGCTCCAAATCTTAGTTTTCTTATTTGTAAAATAAGAATCGAAATATTTATTATTAACTTACAGGGAGGGATATTTTGAGGCTCAAAATGAGATAATATCTAAGAAATTGCTTTTACTATAAAGAACTTCATAAAATACTTATTCTCAAAGTAGCCAGCTGAGTACCCAAAGTTAAACTAGCTACTGCTTCATAATTCTAGATATAACTGCGGGGTCAATGTCTAGTACTATTGATTATGAGCCCCTATCTAGTGTGTGGTCCTGCCTGAAAAAGCAGCTGGGTGACTCAGTAGTTAAAATGCCAGGCCCAGAGTCAGGAAGACCTGAGTTTAAATATAGTCTCATATACTTACTACCTTTGTGACCCCCCAACCCGAGTGCCTCAGTTTCCTCATCTGTAAAATAGCACTTACTTCCCTGGGTTGTTGTGAGAATCAAATGAGATAATATTTGTAAAGTGCTTAGCACAGTGCCTGGAATATAGTAGATGCTTAATAAATGCTTGGCCCTTCTTTCAAGTCAGTACAATGTGGCCACGTGGTAGTCAGCTGAAGACGGAAAGTAGCACTTGTCAGTAGGGGCGGGGTGAGGAAGGGAAGGGGAGAGAGAGAGAGAAGAAAGAAACACAAGGAAAGAGAAGAGAGAGGAAGAGGAGCAGAAAGAAGAAGGGAGGGAGGCAAGGAGA
Source organism: Sminthopsis crassicaudata (assembly GCF_048593235.1). Classification (NCBI taxonomy): domain Eukaryota; kingdom Metazoa; phylum Chordata; class Mammalia; order Dasyuromorphia; family Dasyuridae; genus Sminthopsis; species Sminthopsis crassicaudata. The sequence goes on along the minus strand of NC_133618.1, from coordinate 56,734,808 downwards.
AAGAGAAGGGGGAGAGAGAAAGAGAGAGAGCCCCGAGGTCCACAGTTAGGATGTATCAGAGACCAGGCTTGCACCCGTACCTTTCTGATAATCTGGTTCTCTGTTATGCCATATTACCTCTTGTTTATTGTTGATGATATAAAATTAAAATGAATTTTTAAAATGTCCCTTTCCACTGGAAGAGATATAGGGAGAAATAATTCAGAAGATTGTTACATAAACTCAGCAAGAAGAAAGAAAAACTTTTTGCATTATCATCATGTCACTACTCTGTTTTGAAAAGCCAGGACTTGAAGAAGTGGTGTAAAAAGTCCCAAATGTTGATAGCTGAATACTTGAACTAAATCTATTGTGACCTATGATTAATTCTCTCTCAGGTTACCGGTGTGGGGTATAATGGAGTCGGTACTGTGTGTCTTTTACCATCCAATGAAGTCATAAAGGAATTTTCTAATGTCTCAGTGGGAAAATTAGTAGAGGTAAGCATGAAAGGGGAGGGGAATTCTCTGTTTCAAGCTGGGAGATAGAGTGAGATAGTCACAACAGTACCAGGAGAGCTGGATTCCGATTCCAATTCCACTACTTAGTAGTCCCCTCTCTGAGTTAGATGAGGGTGGTGAAGTGCATAGAGCACTGGGTCCCAAATCAGGAATATGCCATTTGCCTCAGTTTTTTTTTCCAACTTTAAAATGGGGCTATTAACAGCACTTCACTCCCAGGAATGCTGTGAGAATCAAATGAGATGCTATTTGTTAAAAACCAAACCAAACCAAACCAAAAAAAAACTTGATGTGGCCCCTGGCACATAATAGTTAATCTGTAATTACTTATTCCTTTCTCTGATCCTCACTTTCAAAGCTTATAAAATGGGGTTAATGCTATTTGTTTTGCTTCCCTGTGGAGTGATTATATAGAAGGCACTTTGTAAAGATGTTACCTATGTAACCTTATTCAACTCCCTCAACCAGTTCCTCATCTGTAAATGAGAACTTTGGACTAGATTATTGTAACAACAACAATTGATATCTAATATTTTAAAGTTTGTAATATGCTTTACATTGATAATTTGATCCTTATAGCAATCATGAAATGATTGCTGATATTACCCCCATTTGGGATATGAATAAACTGAGGTCAAAAGAAACGAAATGATTTGATAAAGATCACATAGCTGGGAGGTGCCAGAACCTCTCCTCTGCTTCCAAGTCCAATTCTTTGATCACCACAGCACAGTGAGTTTGAAGCTTCCTTCAAGGCTGATTTTCTATTATTCTGATCCAAAAAGTGCTAACAAAATCAGGGAAAGTAATGGCTGAGACAGAAGGCTTTTGTCTTCAGCAGGGGATGTAGCACCATTTACCATCATGAAAACTATCACAAAATGAGTTACCAAAACCTTGAACTAACAGAAAAACCAATACTTTATCCCTACAAATAGTGAGAAAGAATGGAAAGTTACTAATTAAATATTCTACAGTAAAGTTCATGAGTACAAATCCATACAGTATGTTTAAGGTCATGCAATTTGGCATTTAATTGTTTCTTCCGTTAGCATTCAAAGAACCAATATTTATCGAGTAATTATTATTTGTTAAGCACTAGGGTATGGTGACAGGATACAATACATACTGGATATCAAGGCAGAAATGAAAAGTCCTTGCCTTTAAAATGTACACGTGTAAGTATATGCAAACTAGACCTAAGGTAACTTGAGATAGTGAGGTACTTGGAAAGTCCTCCTGCTGGAAGGTACCTTTGAGCTGAATTCTGAACTAGAGATTCTAAGAGACAGAACTATGGAAGAGGGGAGATGGCAGATGCATGCTGCAATACACTGTGTCAAAAATTGTACAAGCTCCATTTGGGCTGGACTCCAGAGTATTATAGAATAATGAATAGGAAGTGATGCATCCTAAGTCTGGAAGCAGATCAAAAAGGGTTTTAAAAGCCAGAAGTGGTTCTATGTGACCCTAGAGCCACTGGACCTTAGCAAGGACAGATGGGGTCATACAGTAACATCACTTTAAAATCTTTGTGGGGAGACTTGAGGAAGAATTGGAAGAATACAGCCATAGTCTAGATGAGAGGTGATGAGAACTAAGGTGCTGGCAGTGTTAATGGAGAGAAGCAAAGTTGACAGGTTTAGGGGAAGAATTGAGAAGAGTTGGCAACTGATTGGATATGTTGTGTGAGGGAGAAATCAAAGATCACTCCAGGGTTTCTAACCTGAGTAACTAAAAGAATGATGGCACACTCAACAGAAAGAGTGGGATAGATCTGGGGGAAGGGTCAATCTTCAGATGGCTATTGGACATTCAAGGAGTGGAGATTCCAGCAAGCCTGGTGCTAAGGAGAGATCAGGACTAACATGGTATGAAAATCTCCCGTGTAGAGCTGATCATCAAGTCCAGGAGAAATGGTTAGATTACCGGGTGTGGAGGAAAGATAAGAGAATTCAACATAGAGCATTGGGGCGTTTTCCCACTTTTAGGGGACAGGGATTGTTGATCATCCAATAAAGGAGACCAATTATGAACAATCTTCTCTGTGTGAGCAGTATCATGAAAACCCAGAGGCAAGTATCCAAGAAAAGAGGGCTTCAAAAGTGCAAAATGCTGCAGAAACATCTGGAAGGAATAAAACTGAGAAAATAGCATCAGTTTTTAGCATTTAAGAAATGACTAGAGTTTTGGAGAAAGTAGTCTTGGTTGAGTGCTCAAGTTGAAGTTACATTGCAAGGGACTGAAATGTAAAAGATGAACTAGAAACAGTAAGTGTAGACAGTGTTTTTAATGAATTTGACTATGAAAAGAAAGAAAGATGAATGATAATTTTTTTAAGTATAGGAGAAACTTGAAAGTGTTTGTATGTTACAGGAAAGAAACCATTGCAGATAGAGAGATTAAATACAAACTCATCATCCTGCAAGAACACATAGGTCATAATAGTTATGATTTTCCATCATACTTCTGAAATGAGTACCTTCCCTCCATGTCCCTCCACTACCTGCTTTTTAGCTTCCATTTGTAAGTTGTCTTCCTCTGTTAGATTGGAAGTTCTTTGAGGGCAGGGATCATCTCTCTTCTGTGTTTGTGCCTTCAGTGCCTGGCACATAGTAGGTGCTTAATCATTGTCTGCTAACTGATTTGAGAGAGGGGAAATAATTGTGGGGGCAGTCTGCTGGGAGAGATGGAAGCAGAAGGGATCAAGGGTACAAGCAGAGCGTTTTAGTCTTAGAGATTCGTCTGAGCCACTGAGATGACCTAACCAGAACTCAACGCAGTGTGTGCCAGAGGCAGAACTTGAATCCAGACCTCCCTACATTAACATCTGACTGATATTAGGAAACAAGAATCCCAGTCTCAGAACAGCAGTGTCATATATTAGTGTTTCCCCTGCCTGTGTCTGAACTAGACTGGGAGTCTGAGCACTCAGCTCCATATCCTGGCTAAAAATGATATTTGGCAATTCTTGGCTTTCAGGCTGGCTGCGTAGCAAACAATGCCATAATCAGAAAGAACACTGTGATGGGCCAACCAACAGAAGGAGCCTTAATCGCCCTTGCAATGAAGGTAGGAGGGCTTTGGGGTTTTTGCATCTGGCACTTTTCTAAGAGTTGTTGGGTTGTTGGGTAAAACTAGACCTTTTAGGATATTTACACATAGAATGAAATTTTCATTTTATGAGAGAAAATAACACTGAACTAATATGGATGTGGATTGATTTGAAGATCCCTGTTTTGTGGGCAGACAATTTTTAGAAGTCTCTGGATGAAGAGATTGAAATAGATGATCTCTTCCAGCTCCAGCTTCTATAATCCTACCCTACAGTGAACCTAATTCTGTCCTGGGCAATCTTTTCCAATTTATTGGAAGTAGCAATGGGGAGAAGGCAGACCAAGTATCTCATACTGGATAAGTGTTAGGAAGACCTAAGCTTGCAAGCCTACTCAGCTACTTACTCATTTGTATCCCTAGGCAAGTCATTTAATCTCTGAGCCTCAGTTTACTTAACTGTATAAAATGGAGTTAAGTCTTCATGGAGCAATTGCAAAGATTGCATTAGATAGTGAATGTAAAATATTTTGCATGACATTAAAAAATCAGTACCCAAATATCAGTTACTAATCATCATTATTTGTATCATTTTTTGAAGAGTCCAGCTAAAAGTGGTCTAAGGCAAGTCATTATCCTCCAATTTTTAAAATGTATTCTGCTGACTATTGCACAGGTGGATAAAATGGCTGCTTCTTATAATTAAATGAGAATTGATATATAAAGTCATCATCTGGAGAGTGACTGAAAGCATCTTTGGGACAACTCCAGGAGGAGACAGGAAAACAGGGATGGAATATATCTTTTCCTGTTGAATTATTATCTCTTTCTTCTCATCTTCTTTGATGAAGTTTAGGTAGGAAAAGCCCAAGGACATAAGCTTCTACTCTGCAGGCTACCTGAGGATGTCTTTAGAATAACTCCTAATATTGGGCTTAAATTGTCTCCCTGGAAAATGCCACTTTTCCTATTGATTATTTTTTCAAATATTATTGTGTTGGTGGTGTATTTTAAAAGGGAAAATTTTGGGTGCAGTATTAAATACTTTAGCATTCTCTCTACATGTGAACATATTTTATATTTGTAGTAAATGAATAAGCTATGAGTACAGATCAAAAACTTTGTGATGATCAATGAAGGTAGCACAAATATAGCACTTTTGGGAATTTTGTTCAATAATTGCTGAATAAACAGTAAGTTATAGTATATACTCCTAGGAATTTTTTATATGTGCTTGGTTGTTATTATTGCTCTTCAAGCAGTATATTGAAGATATTTGTTTATAAGATTTTGTTTTTAATGATACAAGATATGAATGCTTTGTATAAAGTACATAAACATGTCATTGGTCTATATTTCGAAGGTTGACATGTTCTATTCTTTTGGTAATAAGTAAGTGATGCCTTGGGTTAAAAAAGGTGGGATCAGGTTTACATTTAGGAAGATGTTGGCTTAATGCTTTGTCAGTGATTCATGTGACTGTGAATCACTTGAGTCAATAATTATGTATCTTATATGAGACTATTGCTTTCTAATTTTGTAGAGAAGCTAGAGTTTCACATCCTCCCTCAGGGATTTCCTTCTTTCTCTGATTTCTTTACTTCTCTATTCTTTATTGCAAAGTTTTCAATTAATATTGAATAATTTATTCTGCTTTGATATTATCTATCTCCTTGACTTTTTGACTTTTGAATTCAATGGCTGATTAAATTCTGTAGGACAATGTATTCATTAGTGATGGTTATAACAAATATCAGCTTTTTGAAATTATTCTGTTTGGGTATAATTGATCTGTTAGTTGCATTCATGCCATTATATACAAAAAGGAATTTTTAGAATTTCAGTCAATGTTTGTCCATCTTCCTTTCTACATGATATGAGCTATCTCTGCTGTTTTTGTTATTTGTTTTATTATTAGTATATTTCTGGAGTTTCCATTAAGTAAAGATTTTCCAGAGTCTTTTCTTTTTCCCTTTTCAGTTTATTTGCTTCATCTAATTTGGGAGTTTATATCCTGTATGATTTGGAACTGAGTGCCAATGGCAAAAAGCAATATAAAGTCCTTATCCCTTTCCCCTCCACCATGATATGGACAATGGATTGGGCTTTGAAAGGATCGTTTTTATTATCATCATCATCTCATGTGCTTCTTTCCCCAATAGGATATAGATAGAAATAGTACTGAGACAAGTTGCTATTTGGTTATTTCTTTACCTTCTTTGTACTATGGACTGCTACAAATAAAATAGTTCCCTTTTATAGTTGACTAAAAATATTAAGCTATTAGTTCTGCTCTGTAGGCTCAATAGCAGCATTCTCAGAATAGGTAAACAGGGAAGGGATATACCTCAGTCCATTTCCATATGATTCTGAGCTGCTAAATCAGGCCTCTAATTTTTAAGCTTTTTGCTTCCTGTGCCTTGGGAATCGTATTTTGGAAATTGGCTTCTATCTAAAATGTTATCAGTATTTTGAATCAATGTTTTGTCTGAGTAATTATGTAAGGCAACTGGGATAATGTTCTAGTTTTCATGCAGTTTGTAGGTTGAAATCTATATTAGAAGGATGGGTATTTGTTGTCTGTCAGTTCATGAAAGATAAACTTCCAAAGTATTATTCTGACTAACAGGTTACATCAGACTAAGATTCAGTATGTTTTAAATCATTATAGACTACTGGTTACTAAGTCTTAAAGATAACCCTTCCATAGTTTCCAATGGGAATGACTTAGTTTTTTATTGTTATTGTAAATCTGTATTAACAACTATATATAATTCTGCCATTGATTAAATACTTAATCTAAAATTATTTCAGCAAGTTTTGATCCATTCATAAGGAGCTTGAAGAATGTCCATCGATACTTTCTTTCATTCTTTTTTTTTTTGGCATCTGCAAGCTTTTATCTTTCTATAGTTACCTTAGTATGATGGGTTTTACATTTTTTTTTAATATTGTATAGGTTTTTATTACAGTACTTTTCCAATCTTGTGTGGCCCACTTTACAATTCCAGACACGTTTACTAAGGCTGGCATTGCACTGGTATTAATCGCTTTAAGTGTGTTCTTCCCATTCACTTTTGATTTCAGAATGTCAGTAAGCCATTTAACATATCTGTTAACAGTCTTCTATTTGATGGGTACTGCTTTCCATCTACTGGTTCCATGAGTTATTATTATTAATAGAGAAAAAATTATGCCTGGGAACACTGGAAGATGAGGAAAGGAAGTGGAATCAGAATGGAGAATAGGAAGAAGGACAAGTGGGTGATGGAGGGAAAAGAATAAAAGGGAAAAAAAGAAGGAAAAAAAAGAAGGTGTAAGGGAAAGAGGAGTAAGCAGAGATTTTAAAATGCTCATTGTGGAGACTTCTTTTTAGTTTTCCTCATCTAATTTTTCTTTCTGTTGCCTTATTGTAGTTAAGAATCAATTACCCTTTTATAATATTTTAGCAAGAAAATGGTAGGGTGAGGTCTTACATTATTTCCCCATTCCACCCCTTTTGAACTCAGAAGAGCCAATTTCTGTAAACATCTACTTGTAACTTATCCAGATCCCTTCAAACGCTTCAAAACTCTATTTTAGAAATCTACACTGCCAGAATTGGAGAAATTCAGGCACTTATTATTCAGCAAATATTGAAATATTATTGTGCTCAGCACTGCATTAGAAATTTTGTCAGAGTGAGGGATGAAACTATGAAGAAAATATGGCAGTATTTGCCCTCACACCAGGATTAGAACTCCTGCCTTCCACATCAATTCATCAACTTTTGGTCTCATGCAGACAAATGTGCTTCTGTAGAAAAGAAAGATGTTTATCAAAATCACAAACACCACTTTACCATATTGGGATTTGGAGACTGAGTGGGGCTTTAGAGAGCCTCTACTCCAACTTCTGTACTTTTCAAATGAGGAAACTGAGGCTCAAAAGAGCAATGACTGAGTTAAGGTCACATAGATAGTAAGTAGAAGAGCCAGGATTTTAATGCAGACCTTCATTCCAAATTTGACCAGTCTTAGTATGTGTTTTAGAGGTTTAATTTGGGCATTTAGAATAGTACCTGCCATACACAATTTTGGGAAATTGCTGAATCTTGAGAATTCTAAAAGCCTCCCTCCTTTTCCACCTCATTTCCCAAAAGCCTCAACAAAGCCACACTTAATTCTTGGTATTTATTGTAGTCGGCCTTTTTAAAGCTGCAAGTTATTACCAAGTCCATGAGGCTCTGCATTAGGAAAAGCTTGTAAAATAGGAGAGGGATGCATTGAATAATAAAACTATTGCTTTGGACCAAAAAAGCATCTTTTCTAAGACCCAGAATCACTTCTATAGTTAAGTGCATTGAAAGGAAATAAAATGGCCTCTCTTTGTCTTCAGAATCCAAATGCTTTAACTTCTCATCCATGTCAGATGATTTGAATAATGAATAATTCAACTTTATAAGAGTTTTCCCTCCAGAATAATTTGTAATGATTCATTTTTTTTACATTTTTTCCAACATTTACATTTTTTCTGTTATTTTAGATGGATTTGAGTGATATAAAAGATTCCTACATCAGGAAAAAAGAAATCCCATTTAGCTCAGAACAGAAGTGGATGGCAGTAAAATGCAGCCTTAAAAATGAGGTAAGTTTCTGTTTTCCTAAAATTATGAAAAGAAATAGGAATTAATATAAAGTTTCTAGAACATATCTCTATTAGCTACTGCAGAGGAGAAAGTTGGCTATGAGGTTCTGACATTGTTCAAAATCATTCAGTCTTAGTGTTTGAATTGGGAGGATGAGGAAGACCCAGTCCTTGCTGTCATGAAACTTACTGTCTAAAAAGAGGGGAAGTCTTTTGTGATTCTTGATTTGGGCTCTAAAGCAGGTATTGCACCTATGCCCTCAGAATGTCAGAATCTGAGAAATCATCCAATCCAACCCTTACCTAAACTCTAGTATTCTTGACCAGTGGGCATCCAGACTTTGCTTGAAGATCTCCAGTGAAGAATCCACCACTTTCCAAAAAAATCCATTCAACTTTGGGAAGCTTCAATTTTTTTTCTGACCTTAAAGCTTAAATTTGCCATTTTTTGTGACTAATGCTCTTTCCATGTCACAGCTTTTCAAATACTTGAAGATATTTAGCATCTCTTCTGAGTCTACTTTTCTCCGGGATAAACCTGCCCAGTTCCTCCAATTAATCCTCACATGTCATAGATTCAAGTCTATTCATCATCTTGGAGAGCAACTCTCCAGTTTATCAATGTCTGTTTGAAAATTACAGTGCCAAAAACCAAACATAAACCTCCAAATGAAGTCTATAAGGGCAGAATCTATGGGGAACTATCGCCTTCCTGTTTCTGGAAGCTGTGCATTTCTTAATGTGGACTAAGATTACTTTAGCTTTTGGCTACAGCATCATACCCCCAGTTCATATGGTGCTTTCAGTCTTTTAAAATCCTCTGATTCTTTTCAGAACTATTGTCTATCCGTGCCTTCCCCTTTCTTTTTATACTTCTGAAGTTGATTTTTTTAACCTAAATACAAGACTTTACATGTATCCCAACATCTTATTAGAGTGAGTCCAGTGCTTTCGCTTGTCAAGATCTTTTAGGATCCTGATCCTGTCATCCACTGAGTCACAGATCCTTCAAGATTTGTACACCTACAGATATCACCTGTACCTTTATACAAGTCATTGATAAAAATGTTAAGCAGCCCAAGCCCAAAAACAGATTTATGGACCTCTTCATTGGAGACTTCCTGCCATATTGACATTCAGCAATTAATAAATCCTTTTGTTGTGTTGTTCAGCCATTTTTTTAGTGACCCCATTGGGGTTTTCTTGGCAGAGATATTGAAATACCATTTCCTTCTCCAGCTTATTTGACACATGAAAAAACCGAGGCAAACAGGATAAAGTGACTTGCCCAGAGTCACACAGCTAATAAATGTCTGAGGCCAGATTTGAGCCTCCAAGCTCAGCACTCTGTGCACTTTCCCACCTAACTGCTCCAAATTTATCCTCTTAGAATCTGGCCATTCTCCCAGTTGTGAATCTATCTAAGTCTTTAATCATCCATCTAATCCACATCTTTCCATCTTCACAAAAATAGTAGGATCCACTTTATTCAAGGCTATGCTAAAATCCATATAAATTATGTCAACATTATTCTTGCCATCTATAAAATTATCAACCCTATTTTAAAAGGAAATAAAAGTTGATCTGACATGACCAGATAAGGATGAAACTTTGTTTACTTTTTGTAATCACTACTTCCATGTCTAGATATTCACTCATTATCCCTTTCTATAATTTTTCTAAGGAATTAAAAGTTAAGGTCATGATCTATGGTCTGCAGATTCTGTTCTCTTCTTTTTTGAAAACTAGAACATTTGCTCTTCTTCAAATGGGCGATAACTGTCCTGTTTTCCATGCCCTTTCAGATATTTCTGACAGTAGCTCAGCAGTCCCATTTGCTGTCCTTTCAATACTTGTAGCTCATCTGGTCCAGGAGATTGGAATTCACCAAGGGCAACTAGGTAACTCTTACTTATAGTGCATATTAACTGCATGTTAGCCTCTTTGGTTCCATCATTTCTCTTGCAAAAGTCATTCTCCCTGGCAGAGAAAACCAAATAAAAGAAGAAGCAAGTAGCTCTTCCTTCTCTCTGTTGTCCTTTATTATTGTCTCATTCATACCTAGAAAGATCTTGTCCTTTCTTCCATCCTTTTGTCCATTTAAAAAAAAAAAAAAAAAAAAAAAAAAAAACTGTCTTTATTTCTAACCTCCTTCTTTGACCTTAGCAGTCTTGACACTGTTTTTACCGGACTATTCCACATTTGAATATTCATCTTCCCTTACTTACCTTTGCTTCTTTTTGAATCTAATATATTCCCAGTGTGATTTCATCTCATCACAAAATTTCCATTTTCTTCTTCATTACAATCATTTTCCTTTATGTCATCATAATTTTGATCTTGAGCATCTCCCATTTCTCCTCTATCTCTTTCTTCTGAATTTGTCAAACTTAAGGTACATGTCAAACCATGCTCAGATTTCCCCTCCTTTATCATAGACTTTAGAAGGGAAAGGTTATTTGTCTCCACCCCAGAAACCAGTTCCTCCCTGTTAATATAAAGGACATTCAGGAAAGAATTTCCCCTTGCTGGTTGCTCCACTTCTGGAAGGAGGAAATGATCATTAAGGTAAGTCAAAAACTTACTAGCTACTCCGTATTTGGTGAAGAGAGAACTTTACTATCTCATTTATGTGGTTATCTGAATAATTGAAGGCCCCCAACATTACCATTTCATGCTTCTATTCCAGGCTTGTGATTATTTCCCAAACTCATCTATTTTTTCCTTTCTGTTCAGGTAGCTTCAATTATAAAATCCTTCTTGTTTCTCCTCCCAGAGATGTTCACCCAAATGCCCTCCTCCATATTCCCCTCCTACTAATAGTAGCTCATGGCAATTGACAGCTTCCATGATTCATTGCTTTGAGCAAATATTAGCCCTGATTAATGACTGAATAATTAAATGTTCTGCCCTGAAAATTAGTATAAGTTTCAGTGGGTCCCTGTTGCCTCTAGAATAAATACAAACCCTTTCACTTAATAGTCAAAGATTGACAGAATCTGGCCCCAGTCCAATTTTCTAATCACAGTTCACCCAATTCCCCTTCACACATACTTTGCTCCAGCCAAATCAGGCTACCATTTGTTTCCCATTTTATCTGTGTGTTTAGGCAAGTTATCTGCCATATCTGTAATGTATTCTTTTTTCCACCTGTTAAAATCTTGCTTTTCATTCACAACTTAGCTCATATATTAATTCCTATATGTACACCTGCCTCAGTCAAAAGTGGTCTCATGTTCTCTATACCAGATCATTTAAAAGTTTTTCTATGCATGACCCCTTTTCATCTGAGAAATCTTTATATGACCCCAAGTATATAGTATGTGACATAGATATACAAGTCAAACACTTGCTAATAATAAATCATAATTTCTTATCCTCTGTATTCAGTTATAAGATACTATATAGGATCCTGAACCATGTTTTAAGAAGCTGGGCTCTATCCTATGCCATACAAACTTCTAGTTTCCAGATTCTGCCTTTAAAAAATTTTCATTAATAAAGATTTGAGACTTGATGAGATGCCATATGAAATCATGTGGTCTATGTGAGTAACATGCCTGGATAGCCCCAACATCTAAAACCAGATAGGCAATTTTAAGTTAATTGAAACTTCTTGGGAAGATTCCAATCCCAGTTCTGACACTAATTCATTGTACGGTTGAATAAGTCACTTTCCTCCCTGGAATTCAGTTTCCTCCTCTGTAAAGAGATAGAGTTGGATAAGATGAGATGATTTCTAATGATGAACTTTCTGACATGATTCAGTTATGAGTCTTAACCTCTTATGGCCCAAGACTATCCTAATACAAAAGATTTTTAAAATGTTTATTGTTAGAAGTGAGGTCTTCCCTTAAAATGTATAAATATTTTTTGCCTCCACTTCACTTCAGATCTGCCTGTTTGGGGAGTTCATGAACATTTTAAGCAAAAGCATCCTCCACTCTGAGGATGTCTGCATGTCATCTGAGATTCCATGACTGCTAGTTGTCAGGTGGATGTCCTATCTGTGGTTTTATGTATATGAATGACTTCTTGTTTTTAAATAAGCAAAAACAACCTGGCAGGAGAATATAGAGCATGAGATCAGGATATATTAAGAATTGGGATTTTCATGTAAGCGATTATATTTTTACCAACAGGACAGCAGATATAAAAATAATCTGAAGCCTTTCACTAGTCAGAGATCACGCTGACAGATCATCTTTTAGTGGACTTCATTAAAAAGTACTTTTTTAAAAAAATGCATTATTTTTAAAAATAGAATTTTATTTCATTTGGGGGAAATTCAGTAAAACCAGATCTTCCCAACTTTTCTTTCACCTCATTTGACAGACACTTTAGGCATCTGCTTGCTGGAGCATCCTCCAATGCTTTCTTCTCATGTTTTGATATAACCAATCTCAGGTAGTTTTTTTTTCTTTGCTTGAACCTGCCTACCTCAGCATCTCTGTAGGATCTCGGGAAAGCCACAATCTTTTTGATCTTTTGTTTCTTCATCTGTAAAATGGGACTAATACTTGCTGTACTGATCTGGGACGTCCCCATACTACTCTAAAATTCTATGACTTATTGATCAGGGCAAGTGAGTCCTAGAATAATGAGACTATTGTTGCTTATTTTCTTTGATTTTAATTTGTACATGGGCACTATAAAATGCTCAAAGAATTGGTTTGGGGTTTGTCGAATTTTTTTCTTTCCCCAAGGACCAGGAAGAAATTTACTTCATGAAGGGGGCCTTTGAAGAAGTGATTCGCTACTGCACCATGTACAACAACGGGGGGATCCCTCTGCAGCTAACTCCCCAGCAGAAATCCTTCTGTCTGCAGGAAGAGAAGCGGATGGGTTCCCTTGGCCTGCGGGGTCAGTCACATGCAGCTTCTAAGTTTGCTTTTTGCTCCAGATCTGCTCTGCCAGCTGTCAGGCACTAAACATGCAACTGATAAGCTAGATTCATTCTGTAAAGCAGAGCGGTATCCTGTGTGAGGTTTAAGGGGGAAAAGAAAGTTAATGACAATCCAAAACAAAACAAAAACCCTTCCTAACCCATGCTTTTAGCATGATTTAGCTCTGCATACTCTAATTTATTTATTTTACTAGAGAGGACCTTCAAGTATAATGTTCCTTGTACCTAATGTAATATGCTCTACTTGTTCAGATTTCAAATTCATTTTATTGTTGCTAATTACACTTTTAGCTTACAGCATTTCCATGTATGGGAAGCACTTTACATATAACTCTCTGAGACTAGGAGTATGAGTATTAATCCCCCCATTTTACAGATGAGAAAATTGAGGGTCAGAAGTTAATTGATTTGCACCAGGTTACACACCTCCTAAACAGCAGGACTAGGATTGAAGTTCAGATTTTATGAGACCTAAATGAACTGCTCTTTCCTTTTTTAAAAAAAACAAAACAAAACAATTTTTTAAATTAATAGCATATAATTTTCCCAATTATATATAAAGATGATTTTCAATTTTCATTTTTTGTAAGATTTTAAGTTCCAAATTTCTTTTCTCCCTCCCTCCCTTTATCTCTCCCCTTCTTAAGAGAGCAATCAGTCTGATATAGGTTATACATGTACACTCATTTTTAACATAAACATAACATTTAACATAAAATCAGAACAAAAGGGAAAAACCACAAGAAAGAAAAAAGAAGTGAAAATAGTATGCTTTAATCCAAATTCAGTCTCCATAGTTCTCCTTCTGGATGCAGATGGTATTTTTCATCTATTCCATCCATAACAGGATGGTCTTGGATCATTGTAGTATGAGAAAAGCCAAGTCTATCATAGTTGATCATTATACAATCTTGCTGTTATTGTGTATATTGTTTTCCCGTGTCTGCCCACTTCACTCAGCATCAGTTCATGTAAGTCTCTCCAGGCCTTTCTGAAATCAGCCTGCTGGTCGTTTCTTTTAGAATATAACATTCTATTACCTTCATATGCCATAACTTATTCAGCCACTCTCCAACTGATGGGCATCTGCTCAGTTTCCAGTTCCTTGCCACTACAAAAAGGGCTGCTGAGAACATTTTTGCACATGTGGGTCCGTTTACCTTTTTTATGATCTCTTTGGGATACAGATCCAGTAGTGAAACTGCTGGATCAAAGGGTATACAAAATAAACTGCACTTTCTGCCTCACTAAGACTCCTTCTACCCACCCCCAGTATGTGGTAGAGCACAAATACTGGCTTTAAACTCTGCGATGGTCTGGTCTACCTTCAAATCTCATCTGCTCTGCTTATTTCCAAGAGAACCAGGTAGCAGAGTGTATAGTGCTAAACTTAAATCAAGTAGATTTGAGTCTGAAACCAGCCTTGGACAATTCCCACCTGTGTGTATGACTCTGGCCTGGTCCAACCATCACCATCATTATTTTTAGATATATCTGCTCTCTCATAACAATTCTCCCAACGATCCTGAGAGATACAACTCATAATCAGTTTTTTTGATGAGAAAACTGAGGCTAATAAATGGCAAATGACCTTGTCCAAGGTCCTATACATAAGAGTCTAAGATAGGATAGGAAATTGTGCCAAATCCAATGGTTCACCTACAAAATCAACTTCTCTAAGCCTGTTTCCTCAATTGTAAAACAGAAATAATTGCACTTACTTCATTTTTTGTTGTGAGAGATGAATAAGACAATATATAAACCTTTCAAACTTTGCTATCTTTTTTTTTCTTATTATTTTTTCCTTATAGCTTTTTATTTACAGGATATATGCATGGATCGTTTTTCAGCATTGACAAATGCAAAATCTTTTGTTCCAACTTTTCCCCTCCTTCCCCCCCCCCCCCACCTCCTCCCCCAGATGGCAGGTTGACCAATACATGTTAAATATGTTGAAGTATAAGTTAAATACAATATATGTATACATGTCCAAACAATTGTTTTGCTGTACAAAAAGAATCAGACTTTAAAACAGTGTACAATTAGCCTGTGAAGGAAATCAAAAATGCAGGCGGACAAAAATAGAGGGATTGGGAATTCTATGTAATGGTTCATAGTCATCTCCCAGAGTTCTTTCGCTAGATATAGCTGGTTCGTTACTGCTCTATTGGAACTGATTTGGTTCATCTCGTTGTTGAAGAGGGCCACGTCCATCAGAATTGATCATCATATAGTATTGTTCAAACTTTGCTATCTTAATGCCAACTATTATTATTATTATTAATTATTTATGACTTTGGACATAAATTCTTACTCTGTAAAATGAAGGGATTGGACAAGATTTATTCCAGCTCTAAATTCTCTGATGGCTTTATCACAAAATCTCTTTTCCCACTTGCCTGCCCAAAGTACCGTCATCAGGAGAAGTAGAAGCTTTTCCCTGTCCAGAATTCTTTTGCTGGGGCAGCTAGACGATGTAGTGGATAGAGTCATGCAACCACAAAGAGCTGTGCTTTGTATCTGTATCTCTAGCACCTATCACTGTGCCTAATGTGCAGTAGGCACTTCCTAAATACTCATATTCCTAGCACAGTGTTCTATATGCTATATGACTTAATAAGTGATTACTTAAAGAAGGCAGCTCTGGATTAATAACCATGTTGCATGTATATTATTTATGTATGTACATATATGTGTGCTATTTCTAGAACACTTTAGTGTTTATGAAATGTTTTCCTTGCAACAACCTTGTGAGTTAGTTAACATAAATATTATTATTCCCACTTAATAGATTTGAAAATTGATGTTCAATGAGTTGACCAGACTTATAGCAGAAACTCAGATCAAAATATTGAGGGCTAAGGGCCACTGCAAATTAGATTATTATATGGAATTCAACTCTATATACTTTTAGGTTTTGAAGAACCTGTGGCTTAAATCTTTCGTGCCAAATCCACTAAGACCTTTCCAACTCTGTCTTCATGATTTTGTCAGTTGGCTGGATTAATCTCATTGTCTTCCAGCATGACATGTTCCTTGCCCTAAAAGAACTTATGGTTATAGCTATAACTGCATTAGAAACTTTAAAAAGTAGGCCTGAGAGGGGATTGGGGGAAATTTTATGGAGGGGAGATTATACTTATTTAGGCTTTTTAAAAATGTACTAAAAGTTCTATTTCTAGCTTTGGGATTAAAAGAAATACCAAGAAGGAACTGGAAACTGAACGTTGGGGAATGACTGAATAAGTTTTGGTATATGAATATTGATAATAGTATGGAATATTGTTGGCCTAAGAGAAATGATGAGCAGGCTGATTTCAGAAAATCCTGGAAAGGATTGATGCTGAGTGAAATGAGCAGAACCAAGAGAACATTGTACACAGTAACTAGAAGATCAAGTGATGATCAATGTGATGAACTTGGCTCTTTTCAACAGTGAGAGGATCCAAGGCAATTCTAAAAGATGTGTGATGGAGAGAGCCATCCACATTCAGAGAGAGAACTATGGAGACTGAATGTGGATCACAACATATTATTTTCACCATTTTTGTTGTTGCTATTTGTTTACATGTCTTTTTTTCTCATTTTTTTCCCTTTTGATCTGATTTTTCTTGGGCAGCATTATAAAGGTGGAAATATTTTTAGGAGAATTGCACATTTAACCTATGTTGGATTACTTGCTATCTAAAGGGAGAGTGAAGAGGGAGAAAAATTTGGAATACAAGGTTTTTCAAGGGTAAATGCTGAAAACTATCTTTGCATGCATTTTGAAAAATTAAAACTATTATTGTTATTTTTTAAAAAGTAAAAACCATTTGTGGAGCATGTTATCAAGAGAATTATGATTCCTTTACTGATAGGTCCCAACAGTAAAAGGGACGTAAATACATATTGTGAAATTTTATGATGGGTCTTGTTTGTGAGGAATTTCCAAGAAGAAGTAGGGATAAAATTGAAAACTATCTAATTTAAGATCCTTTTATGAAAAAACCTTTAAGTGTTACTCTTCCAAGAATAACATTGACCTTGGCTAGAAAAATATTTTATGAAAAAACCCTCTAAATGTTATTCTTCCAAGAATAACATTGACACTGGCAATAAAAAGGTGATCTTCAAGATGTGTTCTAGTATAAGCATCCAATGACCTGGTTCAGAGACATGAATAAATGTTATTCTATATGTATTTGCTCTTCTTTTTCTCCATCTGAAATCAGATTCCATTACACTTGTGAACAAATGTTTTCAGATTGAAATGGGGGGAGAGGGAATGCCAAAAATTAGTTAATTAGTTAAATCAGTTAATCAATCCATTGTGTTTGAATTCCTATGTGTAAGACTGTGTGCTAGGGATTGTGAGGGGATACAGCCTCTACTCTTAGGGAGATGAGAATTTAGATAATTTAGATTTGGGAGTCACACACATACATATATACACATGTACACATATTATTATTACATAAGTATTAACCAACTACTATTAATTATTGGCAAGGTGAATAATACCAGTCAATAGCACAGACAATAACTTCTCTGGAGTTGGGAAAAGAAGAGATTTCCATGAGTGATCAGGAAAAGCTTCCCAATGAACTTGAGCTTGGTTTTGAAGGATGGGTAATTGAAAAAAATTTTTTATTTGATCCTTCTAATAGCCTTAATTAACTAGGTCCTATGAATAAATATTAGGTTCATTTTACAGTTTGAAAAAATATAACCAGAGGACAAAGTGACTTGCCTAAGGTCACACAAACCATAAACTTTGAAGTTAGAATTTGAACTCAGGGCTCTCTTGACCCCGAGTCCATGCCCTTACCACCGTACAACACTTTCTCAGGGTAGGATGAGTAAAGAGGGTCAGGGAAGACATTCCAGACATGGGGGAGTTGGGAGCAAAGACAAGCAAATGGTGTGAGATCTAAAGCACTCCCAACATTCATGTAGGGGATGCTGCTGTTATTCGAATGATTTAGGAGAGATTTCTTGGGCAGAGCCCCCAATGTGAGTACCAGTGAAAGAGAGAATGTTCATTAGAATCATAAGCCTAGAGCTAGAAGGTCTTTAGAAGTGATCCCCTCATTTTATACCTAGGGAAACTGAGTTCCAGAGAGGTTAAAAGTTACTCAAGTAAATAACTAATAGGGCCAGCATTCAAATTCAAGTCCTTTGACTTTGAATTTAATGTTTTGGGGTTTTTTTTTTTTTTTTGAGAATGAAAATGGAATACTTTATCTTTATATCTCCAGTTACCTATCAAACATATTCATTCATTCAATAAATATTTATTAAGTACATACAGTATGCAGATAATTGTGAGGGAGGGGGTGGCCAATACAAAAATAGAGAGAACCCAGCCCTTGCCCTCGTGGAGCTTACAGTCTAAAATAACCTAAGATATCAGCATTTCCTGAACATTACAGAAACTCACTGTCCATTGTCCTTTTCCCCCCTTTTTCTCCTGTCTTAGTGCTGGCTCTTGCTTCAGGCCCAGAGCTAGGTAAGCTCACTTTCTTAGGCCTCGTTGGAATAATTGACCCTCCAAGAGCAGGAGTAAAGGAAGCCGTCCAAGTCCTTACTGAGTCGGGTGTGTCAGTGAAAATGATAACGGGGGACGCTCTGGAAACTGCTCTGGCTATAGGTAATAAATTGCTGGTGGTGGGGCTTTTTATGCTGAAGAACAGTGTTCCATCTTAGCAAGAAAATTAATCCTTTTTCATTATTCCCGAAAAATGCTGGTTTGAGCACTTGAGGCAGTCCTGAAAGAATGCAGCAGAGCAATTCCACCTATTGCCTCAACCCCATGATCAAGGAGAGACCATACTAAGCAAATTCACTTTTTGGGGATACTGAGGAAATAGTTTTCAGGAAATTTCAAAACTTAGTATCTTTCTCATGCAAACAGTCCACCTCAGGGATTTTCATAGATTCATAGACTCAGAAGGAATCTCTGGGATCAAGCAATTATCTTAAGTCTCTCATCTCTGACATAATTTCACTATGGCTTAGGGTAAAAAAATTAGTTAATTGATTTGAGCCATTCTATATATAAACCCCTAGTATTTAAGTGCTTTGATTTTTTTTTTTTTTTTTGTAAATTCAGTTTTGCTAAAAGTGAAACTGTATCCTCAAGTCTATGTAGTATATTCTTAATATAACCCAAAATGCATGTGTTTCCTTATTTATCCCCAGCAACATTACAAACAGGGATCTGTTATTCATATTTCGTAGTTTTCTTTGTCTTTCCTTCAAGAGCTTGAAAATTCTGGGAAACTTGGTTCAGAGCCTCAGTCTTGTATATTCATATTCCCAAATGTTCACAGGCAATATTGCTCCCTAGCCTCCCCAATTAAATAGAACAGATCATTCATCTCCAGGATATTACCATAGAAAGAATAAAAACATCCTTCTTCTTCTCCAAAATGTAAAAAAATTAAAACCAGGATCCAAAGACATCAGACATGTCTAATTTCAGAAATCCTGTGGCAAGGTTCTGATTATTTTCTGACTTCTATTAAAGTGCTTTGTCCTTCAAACCAGTTTGACCTCCACTGAGATGAGATAATATAAGGCCTAGATTTCAGATCTAGTATTTTGTGATTCTGTGACTTTCTGAAGGGTCACATTTAGGTCACTGAAAATAAGAAAGATGGTCATGACTAATAACTGAATAAAAAAAGATTTTTAAACATAAATGTCTATTATGTGTGGCTCCAGAGGTTATTATTCCTGGTCGTTGTTGCTTTTTTCTGCCTTCTATCAACTGTTTATTAATAAGCTGGGCTTTATTTCAGAAAATTTACAGTGAATATAGAGATTGTGGGGAGGTGGAGGCTAGGGAAAAGCAGAAGGAAAGACTCTCAAACTCTTGATGGAACCAGCGTTTGGAGAGTATTTTTAGATAAAATCATCTAAACAGGTTTTTGTTTAAAGGCAGAAACATTGGCCTGTGCAATGGGAAATTAAAAGCCATGTCAGGAGAAGAAGTAGAAAAGATGGAGAAGCCTGAGCTCTCAGCTAAAGTCAGAAAGGTAATGACCCCTTTTCTGTGGATATAACTGTGGAGGTGGGGAACAGGAAGAAAGGAGCAGAGGGCAAAACTTCCTGCTATTGGGACTTGTTTTCAGAGTTATACATCTCCTTTTTTTCTCTATGTTATTCAGGTGTCAATATTTTTCAGGACGAGCCCAAAGCACAAACTCAAAATAATAAAGGTAGGTCTTGAACAAGGAGATGGATTCAAGTACAGTGTTGAGAAGTACCTACTATGGGCAGAGCACTGAATGGGTATTAGGTGAGATTGTGACTAACCCACTGCCTGCTTTCATGTAGCTTACAATCTACCAGGGGATCCACCACATTCACTGATCATCAGAGTACAAAGTAGTGCACAATCCATTCAGCAGACAGGTGGCTGCCAGTGGCTGCCATGTTCATTACAGGGAGATTGTTTTTAAGTCATGGCAGTTTATTAACACCTTACTTAAGCTATAAAGGGGATGAGAGCTACGTGATGAACTTTGAAGTACATTTAGTGTCTTTGGCAGTTTATTTCACAAAGTAGTTATTACAACTCATCAAGAAAAAAGTTAATGGCAAAAATTCACTCATAAATGAACAATTTCTCTACTGTCAAGTATATTGTAATTTTTTTTACACTAATAGGTTTAGATTGCAAAGAATCCCAAAGTATGTAAATGGAGGATGTGGGAATTAGTGTTGATTGTCCTTTTTTTTTTTTTTTTTGCTGAAGCAATTGGAAGTATTAAGTGTCTGAAACCAGATTTGAACTCAGGTCCTCCTGACTTCAGGACTGGTGCTCTATCCACCACCTTGATGCCCTAATTGTCCTTTTTCTTTCCAAGGCTCTGCAGGAATCTGGTGCTATCGTGGGGATGACAGGGGATGGTGTCAATGATGCAGTAGCCCTGAAGTCTGCTGATATTGGAATCGCCATGGGGCAAACAGGGACAGACGTCAGTAAAGAAGCAGCCAATATGATCTTAGTAGATGATGACTTCTCCACTATAATGTGAGTTGCATTTCAAATGTTTTCAGTTTCCAGCAAAAATGCCATTAGTAGAAATAGTCACCTTCCTCTGGTGGATAAAGATGATTATATAGGAATTCTGGCTCTGTTACTAACTAGCCATTTGACTAAAGGCAAATCATCTGAGCCTCAATTTCTTCATCTTTAAAATGGGGATGATACTAGCTGTCATGTCTATTCTCTTTAATATTTGCGTGATGCAGTAATTATAAAAACTCACATTTTAGTCCATAAAACATTATCTCCACAGTTACCCTATAAGATAAGCAGTTATTCCCATTTTTTTTTTTTTTTTTATTGAGGCAATTGGGGTTAAATGACTTACCTAGGATCATATAGTTAGGAAGTGTTAAGTTGCCTGAGGCTAGATTTGAACTCAGGTTCTCCTGATTCCATGTCTGGTGCTTTATTCACTGCTCCACTTTCCAGATGAAGAAATTAAGGCACAGAGAAGTTACTAAGATCTAAGTCTTCTTCTGACTCCAAGGCCACTATTTCTTCTCTTACAACTTTTCTGCCTTGAAAATGTGAACAATGGGGTAGCGAGGTGGTGCAATGGATAGAGCACTAGCCCTCAAGTCAGGAGGACCTGAGTTCAAATCGGGCCTTATACATTTAACATTTTCTAGTTGTGTGACCCTGGGCAAGTCACTTAATCTGAATTGCCTTAACAAAAAGAAAATGTGACCAAAAACTTAGAGCACAAAGACATTATCACATGTCATAATTTATTATTTCCATGAAATTCCTTATGAGCAAACACATTTGATCCCAGTTTTTTAAACTTTCAGAAAAAAGCAGATCCGAATCGGTTAGTGTTGAGATGGTTGCAAACCCCTAATTACAGAGAAGAGATATAGAATCTGAAGTCACGTGACATTTCAGGAGATGGTGTTTCCTCTACTTGGGAAAGCATTCCAAGCTAGAATCTCTTCCCCAGGGAGGCACTAAAAATACCTGACTCTGCAGTGCTTCTTTTGGCTGTCCAGGTCTCAGCTCTGATGCAGTCAGGTGGCCCAGATACCAAGGATCACACTAAAGAGAGGTTTCAAGTGACAGACATGGACCTATACTATATACTATTGATACATTATACATGTATTTAGTGATGCTTTGGGTTTGCAATTAGAGTAAATGCCTAGCTAGCTAGGTTTCCTTACAGTTCAGTTATATGGATAAGCTGTATTTGTAAAACCTGATATATAAAAATCTTAACTCATAAATTAAGTTAGATGGTTATGTTTTGTTTTACAATATAACCAACAATTTATTTTACAATCTCAAGATGAGAATCCTTTAAGTAGAACACTTAAGACGTGGTCTGTATGCTCAGTAGCTCTAGCAGACTATTTTATTACTTTTGTTACTGTTGTTGAGTCATTTCAATCACGTCCAATTCTTGATAATCCCAATTAAGGTTTTCTTGGCAAAGATGGTTGGCCATTTCCTTCTCCAGTTCATTTTACAGATGAGAAAAACAGGATGAAATGACTTGCTCAGAATCACACAATTAGTGTCTGAGGCCAGATTTGAACTCAGGAAGTTAAATCAGCCTGATTCTGGTCCAGCACTCTGTGCATGATGGCACCTCCTAGCTTCCCCATCTTATTCCTAAAAAGGGGCTTAATAATTGTTTGCAGGAGCATATTCTCACATAACTTTCCAAAACTGCTTCTGCTGTAAACTGATATCAGTGGAAATTGTGCTGCATTTGTCGTGAAAGGGCACTGGGTTTTAATCCAGATTCTGCTAAGCAGTTTAGTGACACTGGGCAGATCCTTCCCCTTCCCAGAACTTGTTTTCTCCATTATAAAAACCAGATTTGAACTAGGTCTTTTATTATTTATTTATTTGTTTGGGTTTTTAAAAAAAATTTTTTTTTTGTTTTTTTTTTACTGAAGCACTTGGGGATAAGTCATTTGCCCAGGGTCAAACAGTTAGGGAGTGTTAAGTGTCTAAGGCAAGATTTGAACTCAGGTCCTCCTGACTTCTGGGCTGGTGCTCTATCTACTATACCAACTAGCTGCCCCTCCCTTTATTTATTTTGTAACCCACTGATGGTTGCCTTCAATTTTCTGGCTCCATAGTCATACTCTTAATTGTAGCTATTATCATCATCATCATCATCATAATTATTATTATGTATATAATTCTTTGAGGTTTACAAAATACTCTATATATTATTTAATTTGATCTTCCCACAATCCTGTGAAGTAAATTTTATTATTTTCATTTTACAAAAGGGCAGATGGATGTGAAGTGACTTGCCCAGGATCACTTGGCTAACTTTTTAGGCAGGATTTGAATTAAAGTCTTCCTAATTCTAGGAAATTGCTATTAGGAGATAAGAAAAAAACAAAACAAAATGAAATGAAAACCTAAGATAAAACTCAATCTCTGTCTTGGTGGAGCTTATAATACGGCAGAGGGACAAAGGCCCATAACTATAGGGCAAAAAAGTATCACAAAGTAAATGTAATAGAGATACAAAGCATCTTGTTCATTTGCTCTCTTCTTCCAGGAATGCGGTCGAGGAAGGAAAAGGCATTTTTTATAACATAAAAAATTTTGTCCGGTTCCAGCTCAGCACGTGAGTACAGACTTATTTGCACATCAAGTAAAAATTGTTTTCCCCCATCTCTCCAACCTCCCCCCATGGAAGCAGCTCTCTACACTCTGCCACTTTCTGCTGGTTTTGTTTCCTAGGAGTATTTCTGCTTTAAGCCTGATTACTCTGTCCACAGTATTTAACTTACCCAATCCCCTCAATGCAATGCAGATTCTTTGGATCAACATTATCATGGATGGACCGCCAGCTCAAAGGTGAGAAGATCTTCAAATTGTTATAAACTCATAAGAAAATTTAGTAATCTACTAGGCCAAGGGATTTGTTAAAGGTCCCAAAATACTCCTTTCCCCAACATTTTCCTACTCCAACCAAACTGAGAATTAAAATTTCCTGACCCTCTGATCCATGTGTGGGATGAGATCCCACAATGTTGTGAACCCTTCCATGGGGTAAATTCCTTAAGAGGAAGACGGAGGGGATCTTTTTGAGCATCTAACCCAGTGAGGTGGAGAACAGATGCCTAATAAGTGTCTGATAAATGAATCTATGTTCTGTTTGTGATATTTTAAAGTATTGCGTTTTGTTTTGAATAGTTTGGGAGTAGAACCAGTTGACAAAGATGCCCTGAAGCATCCTCCTAGGAGTGTGAAAGATACCATTCTCAGTAAAGCACTCATCTTGAAAATCCTAATATCTGCTGTCATTATCATCAGTGGAACCCTTTTTATCTTCTGGAAGGAGGTAAGGAAGAGCCTAGCCCGTTTGCTTTCACTCACCTTCCTCTTCATTGATATTCCTTCTTAAGACAGTCAAAAAGCATTTCCTATTGGCAAGAGGAGCCAAGATTTGAGGGATACAAAGAAAAGCTCACATTCGAACTGGGAAGACTATAGGCAAAAAACTGTGCATCTATGAGATGTGTACAGGGTAAATTGGGAGTAATCTCAGGAGAAATTAGCAGTGACAGGATGGAGGAGAGAAGAGTAC
This sequence comes from Sminthopsis crassicaudata, assembly GCF_048593235.1. Taxonomy (NCBI): domain Eukaryota; kingdom Metazoa; phylum Chordata; class Mammalia; order Dasyuromorphia; family Dasyuridae; genus Sminthopsis; species Sminthopsis crassicaudata. The sequence continues at coordinate 56,710,125 of NC_133618.1, read as the reverse complement.
CTGGGAAAGGACTCTTGGAAAATGTGGGATCTGAATTGAGGCTTGAAGGGAACCAGTCAGTAAGCATTTATTAAGCATCTATTTTGTGCAGGGCAAATGACTAAGTGCTGGGGTATAGCACTGTCCTCAAGTTTACAGTTTAATGGAAGGGACAACATGTAAACAACTATATACAAACAAACTAAATATAGGATAAAACAGAAATAATCAATAGAGGGGAAACACTATGGAGAGGAATCAGGAAAGGCTTTTAGCTGGCTTTTGAAGGAAGAAGCCAGGGAAGGCAGAGATGAGGAGAACATTCCAGACCTGGGGAACAGACAGTAAAAGTGGACTTTCTCATCTGAAGAAGAGCAAGGAGATGGAGGGAAGGAGGGAAGAGCAGCCCATGGAAGGAGGGATAATCCATCATTCACTGGGCCCTGTTATTACCACAGGGCATAAATCACTGGAACACTACCACACAAGTAGGTAGGGCAACTATAAAGAGCAATGGACTTAAGAGTCGTGAAGATCTTGCGCTCAAATTTAACATCAGATACTTCCTAGCTATGTGACCCTGGGCAAGTTACTTAATGCTGTTTGCTTCAGTTCTTCAACTGTCAAATAGGACTAATAAAAGCAACTACTTCTTAAGGTTTTGTGAGAATCAAACAAGATTATATTAGTAAAGTGCAGTGCCTTTATTATTATTATTATTATAGTATTATATAATAAAGTGCAAGAGGGACTTAATAAATCCAGCCTTTCTGCTTGTCTTCCTTCCAATGAAGGGGAATCCAAATATTTGCAGAATTTGACTTGCAAATAAACTGAACTTAGTCCTGAAGAGATTGTGTTTGTGGTTTTAACTAGAGGTTCCCACAATGTACATTAATTTCTCAAATAATTTGAGTTTCTTTTTCCCCTTGGAAGTCAGATTCAAAACTTTTTGCCCCCCACGAAGGGCTGCTTTGTTTTTAGCACTGTTACCTATCACCCTTATCCTTATCCCAAAGCATCTAAGGTCCCTAATTTGTGCTTGGAACTGCCACAGACTGAGTCCTCAATGTTTTAGCTAATGATTTTAAGGCAGTCCCTACTTTATGTAAGAGAAAAGACAACCTATGGTAGAATACAACAGCTGGAAAAAAAGATCTGTTCAATCTGTCACTGCAAGATCCTAATTCTATGACAAATCAGTGAGAACCTGCAATCCTAAATGCGTATCCCCCACATATTTTTGAAAGATGATTTTATTTGGTGAGATCACTTACATCAAGGTCTTTGCAAACCATAAAACACTAATTAAATGCCAGCTATTATTATAGTTATTTTCAATATCAGAAGACTAAGAATCCCCAATTATATTGTACTTTGTTGTTTACAGTGTTTTCCTCACAATAGTTCTCTAGGCTAGATACTGTGAGCATTATTGCCATCATTTTATGGGTGAGGAAACAGGTTTTAAGACACAGAATGACTTGCCTTGGATCACTTAGGAGCTAGAAGGTGTAGGTCTTAGTGCTTAAAACCATATTTGGATTTTAGGGCACTTTCTGCTACACTATGAATTAAAGTTTTTGGAATTCCTTTTTGGAAACTTTTTTAGAGCTAGTCTGAATCATGCAAGTACGCTTACTTTATAAGTGCATTCTTGACCAATTTAACTTTAGTCCATTTCTAAAGATTTAGTCAAGTCAGCAATGGTGTGGTAAGCAGGGAGATGCCAAAATAAATAAGATGGGGATATCTGAATTCAGCAGTTGAATGCTTAGTAAAGTCTGTGTGATTAGATAACTCTGAAGGAAGTGAGAAGTATATTTAAGAGATACACCAAATAAAGAGCACTATGACAATTTGAAGAGAGATATGTCACACAGTTGGGTATAAATCAAAATGTGCTGTACAAATATGAGATGGGGATAGTGATCTGCTGCTCTATAACTTTGGACCAATTAGTGTTGTTCTCTGGGACTGCTTTTCATTAAAATAAGACCATTAACCAGATTATCTTTAAGATCCATTTCCTGCTCTGAGATTCTAGAATGACTTATCATCTTGTAAAAATATAACTAGGACGAGGAAATCCAGTTGCTCCATGCACTCATAATCTCTTATTGGCATATTGCAGTTGTATTATGTGTCGCTCACATTTGTTTATAGAGTTCTAGATTTCACTCATCTGTCTCCTAAGACTGTGTTTCCAGAAGGAAGAGCTCTACTTTTTTCAGTCTATTCTCACAAAGATAATTTATTTAATCCTTACAATGATCCTATAAAATAGGGAGAATAAATGGTAATATCTCTGTTTTATAGATGATGAGTAACTAGCTTTCAAATTTCCACCAAATCTTCTTTTCTCTAAACAGAACTTCCCAGGGCTTCCTTCAATAACATCATTAAGCTTCTTGCCATTACCTTTGTCTAAATGTTCTCCAATTCCTCAGTGACCATCTTGAAATGTGGCTTTTAGAATTTTCACAATGAATCAGATCCCGTGGCTGAGACCATCTACCAAAGTTTTTGTCTCTGTACATTATGGGGAAATTTGGAGACAGAGTATAACTATTCTCATTGGATCAAACAGAGATTTCGCTCAGGAGTCCAGCAAGAATAGCTCTGTGAATATCTTCACATAAACCTTTATAATCCCAGCCTTTTCTAACTTATGGCTAATAATGAGTCCCCTAAGTTTGCATTAACTATTGCACAAAATGGCATTTTCTTTGATTTTTCTTATGTTAGATTGTTAAAAGATCCAAGAAGGGTTTGGTAGACATTATCCTAAAATGTCGTGTTCTTGGAAATAGTAAATCCATTATCACCTTATCCAGATCATTTATAACTATAAATCTTGATCACATTTCATCTTGATTTTCATGCTTCAAGACAGAAGGGTCTTAATCTTTTCCATCTCTCCTTACACAGAATTTCCCCATCCTCCCCAACATTTCAATTGTTCCTCTCAAGCTCTTTCAGTTTCATCTTTTTTCTCTTGAGTTGGGATGTTCAGAACTACATAGGGCATATTAGGTTCCAGTACACCAAGGTTTTGTGCAAAGGCAAAACCATATCTTCTGTTTCCAATATTATCCTTGTAATGCTTGGCATCTTGCTGGTCTTTAAATGCAATAATACACTGGGTCACTATTTACAAAGAACACTTACAGTGATACCTGGGTCACTTCTTGGGCAGTTCCTGGGTCCCAAGGAATGGTTCTGAACCTTTTCTCCTGTGTTCTCTTCTAAGTTTAAGTCACAGATGCACACACTGATGCTTTTCAATGTTTGGTCTTTGATTACTTAGAATTGCTCAGTATTCCTGTAGACTTGGAGATTTTCCTATACTCTCTTTTTCAGATTATTATGAACATATAGAGATATACAGAATATGGTTCCTTTGAGAACCCAATTATTTATCAAATATATTTTATATATATATATATATGTTTATCAAATATATTATATATCCATCAAAAGAAGTGCCAGATTATCCTTGCTCTGTCTCCAAACTGGTTTCCTATTGACAATCCCTCTCCCAATTTTGGAAAAAAACATTTTGAAACAAAAGGGGGGTGGTTCCTTGGCATAGACATCTTAGAAGATGTAGAGAGATAATATAGCATCAATATTTTATCCATTTCATGCTTTACTTCCTCAGAGGTTAGCCAGGAACAATTTCCTTTAACAGAAATCACATCACCTTTCCCCTGATAGGTTCAATGGTTCTGTTCCATATCAATTTTTAGTTTTTGTTAATAGTCCTAATAGCCATCTTCTAGTTTACCACTTTATTTGCAACAAGTTGTGTGTTTTGGCCAACAAGGTCATATTGTCATCCAATAATTCCTTCACTATTTACAAACCAATCCCACCTAGTTCCAGCAATTTTTCATTTTTTTGACTTTTAGTTATAGAATATCATTGTGTATTTGATCCAATAACTCAATTCTGCATATATTGAGAGAATTCAGGAGCAGAAAGAGGGGGAAATCTCTGTCTTCATCCTTACCCAGGGATATTCTGATGGACTCTTCCATTGATGATTGCTTCGAGGCTAATAATTTTTCCTCTTTTGCAACATTCCATTTTACATACATTTTACCAGATTCCTGATGGCAAGGAAGTCACACCAAGGACGACGACGATGACATTCACTTGTTTTGTGTTTTTTGATCTTTTCAATGCCTTGACGTGCCGTTCTCAGGTGAGACAGATGTTGCCTGATTATTTCAGCTATAGAATCAGAAGCATTTTCTGTTTTTTTGTAGACAATGAAGCAATAAATGTATTGTGCCCCAAAGAAAATGTAACATGATTTAGCAGGAGACAGTGGGAGAGTAGAAAAAAAAAATTGGCTATTCAATCAGAGCAACCAAGCCCCAAGTCTAACTCTGAATACCTACCTGTGTGTGGAATTGTTGGGAAAGTCATTCAAGTGACTTGCCCTCAGTTTCCCCATTCATAAAATTAGGGGCAAGAGTAAATGATTTCTCTGGTTCCTTACAACTCTACAGCTCCTAGCAGCTGCTCATTGGTTTCAGATAGACACATTTTCAGTGATGATCCTTTCCCTTTTGACTGACAGACTAAAAATGGTGTTTTATTTTTTTTTCTCCTCACACTATACAGACAAAGCTGATATTTGAGATCGGGTTTTTCAGAAACCGCATGTTTCTATATTCAGTGCTCGGATCCATCCTGGGGCAGCTGGCTGTGATCTACATTCCACCATTACAGAAAATTTTCCAGACTGAGAATTTGGGAGCATTAGGTAAGTCAGTGAGGTGTGAAGAAAGTTATGGAAAATAAACAGGATGATGAATCGGGAGTGTTGTTGGCCAAAGCCAATAAGATATTAGGTTGTAACAGAAGCCAGTGTCTGAAAATGTATGGCAGTAAGAAGGTGTAAATTCATGGCTCAGCCAGTTATCCCCAAGATGGCTAGAACAAAACCATCAAATTAAATTGAAAACAGATTAAGTACTTTTAAGGTTTGCAAATTATTTTCTTCACAATTATATGAGGTTGAGATTTCTGTTATCTTTACTTCTGCTTTACAGTTGAGGAAACTAAGCCTTGAATTAAATAATGTGTCTGAGGATTCACAACTAGTATGCATTAGGATTTAACCAAGGACTCCTGGGGCCAGCATTGTCTTCACAATTCCATGATGACACAGATTCTGAATGGAGTTTATTGATCTTGTAAATAGAGAATTAGAATTCTACATCTGGAATACTACTTTAGCATCTGAATGATGAATTAAGGGGCAAGGAAACCTGTTAGGAGCAGATAAGGTGTAAGAAGAGTAATGATGCTAAGTGTAGAAGGGAAGAAGAATTCAAAGATCCTAAGAAGATAGAAATAATAGGGATTTGGCAAGGATTGGATGTGGGAAAACAGGAAGAGTTGACTCCAAGATTTGGGGGCTTGGGACACCAGAATAATGCTGCCTTAAGGAAAATATGTCAAAGGAAAAGATCACTTCTGGAGGGAAGATGGTAGTTTGAAGTGTTAATAGGATATAACCATAGAAGGTAGAAAGGATAGAATAACTTGATGGAATCACAGAAGAGAGCTCAGAAAACATCTGGAGCTGGATATATAGGATTGGTCTTTATTAAATGTAAGGAATTTGCTAGGATTACAAAGACAAACTAGTCCTTTAAGAAGCGGACATTTTATTGGGAAAGACAAAATGTACATATGCAAGTATCTACAAAATAAATACCCGATAGTGGTAGAGGGATCCATCCAAATAGAGTGAGCAATAAAGCCTTCAAAGGAGGTAGCACATGTCTGGGATTCTGAAGGTAAAATCTCTTTCAGAAAGGTAAAGATAAGGAAAGAATACTTTCCTAGATGGAGGAAGTCTGTGCAAAGGTATAAAGACAGAAGGCAAGGAATATATATGAGAAATAGTTGAAAAGGCAAGTTTTATTGGATCATCATGGGATAAATCATAAAAAAATCTTGGGACTCTTCTAGTAGCAGAAAAGCTTAAATGTGGGGACAATAGGGATGTTTGTAAATGTGTATATATTTGTATGTTATTATACACACATACAAATATGTGTGTATATATATATATTTGTATGTGTATATAAATATATTTGTGTGCGTATGTATGACAGAACTAGAAAAGTAACCTAGGATATAAAGGACTTTAAGTGCTACATGAAAGAGTCTATATTTGATTATGAGCCATCAAAGCTTCAGGAGGGAAGTGATCTGTACTTTAACTGTGAGAGAAGGGAGACTCTAGGAGTGGAGAGACCAACTAGGAGACTCAGCCAGTAATCCAGGCAAGAGATGATAAGGGCCTAATGTGGTCCTACAAATAGGGAGAAGAGAATGGAAGGGAGATTTAGGGGTAGGACAATATTGAGAATGTAAACCTGGATGACTAGAAAGTGGTGGTGATGATGGTGAGAAAGGAGGAGGAGGAGGGAGGGAGGGAAGGAGAAGGGAGGAATTGTTCCGGAGATGGGTAAATGATGAATTGTGTTTTGAACTCGGAGAGATTGCAGTTAAAGCCATCTAGGAATTATCTGCATAGATAATTAAAATCACCAAAGAGACAGCATAGATTGTGAAGCTCCAAGACTGAGCCTTAGGCTATGTTAAGGAGGATTAACAGAGACTGAGGAGGAGTTGGGTGGGCAGGAGAATCTAGCAGCTGCATCCCCAAAAATCTGGAGGTTAATCTCCAGAAGAGAAGGGCTCAGCAATGTGAGATGCTTCAGAACAGTCAAGAAGGATCATAGTAGGAGAGACCAACATCTGATCCAATCTCCTTATTGTATAGAGGAGGAATTGACGTGGTGGTATAAATGGAATAAATGGCAGAGCCAGAGTTCAAATCCAAATTTTAAGTCCAATTTCAGTGCACTTTTCACTATATCATTTACTTGGTTACCAGTTACATAGAAATGAAAAGCAACAGTGTAAAAATGGATATGGTCACTGTTTGAGGGAGAAGAGAATAATATTGAGGTTCTGAACCTGGGTATCTAGGACTCTGAAAGTAGCATCTTTGTTAATTTATTAACTAATTTGGGGGAGGCTTGGAAGGGGATATTATGAGTTCAGTTTTGGACATGTTGAGTTTGAGATGTGCAAAGGCTTGTGAACTTTAGACTTTAGAACTGAATATATGGATCAGAGAATCATCTACATAACTGAATCCATGGGAGCTGAGATCAAGTGAGAATGCAGAATAGGGGAAAAGGAGAGAAAGAGAAAGCCTAATTACAGAGTCCAGAAGAATATTAAAACTTAAAGAGGATGGAAGGACCATCTAACTCTCAGAATTACTGAGGAAAAGGTCCAGAGTTGAAATCAAGCTGTGTAACTAGTGGCAAATTTCTCTGGGTTGCTTTTCACAAAGAAATATGTGGATAGAGAAAAGGTGAATTGCTTTTGAATTTTAATGCAAGTTGTTAGGATCTTTATAAGGACTGAGTCAATTCCTCTGAATTTAAAAAAAAAAAAAGTTTTTACAATTGTCTCTGAAATATAATTTATAATTTTTCTTCTTTTTCCTCCTCAACAGACTTGTTGTTTTTAACGGGTTTGGCTTCATCTGTGTTCATTCTGTCAGAACTGATCAAACTATGTGAAAAATACTGCTGCAGAACTAAGACAGTCAAGACTCACCATGAAGCAGTGTAACAGATTCCACTCAGTGTAACATTTTTATAAATAGTGTATATTTTTGCTGAAACTGTGACCTCTTTTTTCAGAGATGTACACAAAAAAATCTATTTTTAGATAACAGCATCACTTGTGTTGAAGACCCTTTGGCTACCAGACTTGATTCTTCTTTGAAAAGCCTGTCATGATGTACATCAGTTTACCTTGGATGGTTTCAAACTATAGCAGGCAAAGGCAGTTCTCCATGTAAGGGCTATCATTCTGAGTACCAGTGCTGTGCCTGACAAAGAAATCTCACACTATTTATTTATTAAATTACAATGGTTTTTCTTAATAAAATATATTAAACTAAGAAGAGCATGTTTCTAACAAATAATCTGAATTTTTGGACTGATTTCAGGAGGCCAAAATGTATTTTTTATATCTGATGCATATATTAGAAAATTAAGAGACAGTAGAAAAAACCTTAGACTTAGTCCACAGACCTAGCCTTGTTTCCACTTAATAGCTGTATAATCTTGGGCAAGTCATTGAACTTCTCAAATTTAGTTCTTTACTTGTAAAACTTGGTGTACAGCACTTGCCTCATCTGGTTCATGGAGCACTTGTGAGGATGGATGTACTAAAGGATGTATGTGATGAGGCAGTTAGGTGTTAATGATGGATAGAGTGTTGTCCCTGGAGACAAGAGGACCTGCATTCAAATATAGCCTTAGAAACTCCCTCCTGTGTGACCCTGAGCAAGTCACTTAATCCCGTTTGCCTTGGTTTCCTCATCAATCAAATGAGCTGGAGAAGTAAATGTCAAAACCACTCCAAGATCTTTGCCAAGAACCCCCAAGTGGGATTATGAAGAATCGGACACTATTGACAAACAAAAAATGTATATTAAAGGAGTGCTAGAAAGTGTTAGAAAGGATGTTGATATATTGCAGCTACCTTTAACCAAAATATTGGGCCACTTACTCCATTCTGAAAATCAATATTACTTTGTCAATAATCCAGGAAGTATCATGGGTTCAATAAACATGAATACTCATGGGGAGAGGCCTAGTGATTATTTAAAAAATTCTTAGCTTTTTAAATAGACTTCTACTTCTCCTTTCCCCCTTCTGATGTGTCTCTTTTTCTCATCCTTTTAAAAATTATTCCAGCAATAACTGACCCTCATGAATACTTGCTATATAAATTTAATTACCCTAATAACGATAAAGTTCTTAGGACTTACATATATATATAAATCTTCCCATATAGGAATGTTAAACAGGTTAGCTTTATTGAATCCTTATGATTATTCTTTCATGTTTAACTTAATGCTTCTGGAGTCTTCTGTTAGAATATCAAATTTTTTATTCAGCTCTGGCCTTTTTATTAAGGAAGACTTTAAAGTTCTCTATTTCATTAAATATCTACTTTTTTTGTCCTGAAAGATTACATTCAGTTTTGTTGAGTAGGTGATACTGTGGCTTCATGAAATTTGAAATGTATCTTGATAACAGCATCACTTATGTTATGACCCCTTTGGCTACCAGACTTGATTCTTCTCCTTTGAAAAACCTAAAATAATTTAAATCAGTTTATCTTGGATGATTTCAAACTAAAGCAGGCAAAGGTAGTTTTCACTTGTAAGGACTATCATTCTGAGTATTAGTGAAATATGAGAAATGTGAAATCTAGGCTTTTTCTTTGATCATGACTTTTAAGTAGCCCAATAATTCTAATATCTCTCATCTATTTCGTGGGTCAGTTTTCCCAATTAAATATTTCACATTTTCTTCTGCATTTTCATTCTTTTCACTTTATCATAGAATCCTCCCCCTCTTGCCCAATTCTAAGTTTTAAGAAATCATTTTTTTCAGTGAATTTTCTTAAATTTTAATTTAGCCAATTCTGCTTAAGAAGTTCTCTTTGGTGGATTTTTATGCTTATCATTTATCTTCTGCTGTATTTTCTTATGCTTCTTTTATCTTTTTAAATAATTTTCTTGTATCACTCTCATTTCTTTTCCCAATTTTTCCTCTACCTCTCATCTCTAACTCTTCCAAGAAAATTCTTGTTGGGTTTGGGTTCAATTGGCATTTTTCTTTGAGGCTTTTTTTGGGTAGCTCTATTCACCTGAGAGTGAAGAGAAAAGCTTCAGGGATTTTTGGGTTTTTTTGGTACTTTTTTCAGAGCTAGTTCTGAAGGCCTACAAGTTTTTGGTGCTTCCAAGGCAGTCTGATCTAGGGAGAGGTGTGCTAGTCTCTACCCTAGTACTGCAACTTAGAACTGTGTATGAGCAATAGAGTTGACAGCTGTCCCCTGTGCCAGCAAAGAGTCCCCTAGAATCTCTTTCTGACCAGTTGTCCGATTTCCTTACCTTCTCTGGGCTGAGATCAGCTCCCAGAACTGCGGCTAATGCTGCTACTGTGGCAGCTAATATGTCTGTGAGCTCCAGACGGGTCAACTCGAATATCACAGACCTCTCAAATTTTCTTAGATAAGAAAACTATCTCACCCCAACCTTTTGTTAGCTCTGGTGTTACAAAATTTTATTTGAGGAATTATTTTAAAGTTGTTTGGAGGATGTTAGGGAATGTTAGGTGGCTGCCCCAATCCACCATCTCAGCTTAAACTCTCTTTAGACAGTGCTGTCAAATGACATATCAATATCCACAATCCTGCAAAAAGATGGTCAGAATGAAGACCACTCTTTGAGCTAGAAAGAGGATAAGACATCGATATTGAGAACAGAGAACTCAAGTCCAATCAGTGAATTTTAATTCAGCCTCCATATCTTAGCTACAGAATCTTGAGTGAATATTAACTCTTAGGTTTCCTTAAAGATAAAATGGAAATAAGAATGCTTGTACCACTAGTATGCATTACTGGGCTGCTATGAGGAATGTTCTTTACAAACTTTAACATCTCTATTATTGTTATTATTGGAGACATGGTATGTCCAAGTTTCATTACCAGCATGATTTAAAAACAGCATTTTTTTTAAAATGACAGGAGTAACCCAGGGTTCGGGGCTTGGCAAGGTATAAGCAGCAATGTCATAGTGGAGGGGGGCTTTGATAACTAGATCTTGATTGGGGATTAATTTGAATACCAGGAATCTCAAAAGAAGAGAGACTGCTTAGTGAGGAAGGTCAAGGGATGGAGCAAGGAGCATCCCAACACCATATCTGAGAATGAGCACAGAGTACTGGCGCTGTGATCAGGAGGTAGCCATGTCTCAGGGGGCTCTAGAAAAGTAACGAGAAAGAAAGAGGCTGAAACGAGTAGGGGTACACAGACAAGTAGTCAGGGAGAGCAGGGGGCAGAACAAGATAAGAATAGAGTTTTGGATCAGAGACAGAATGAACATGTAAGGGTGGGAGCACGCTAATTCTGCGCCAAGTCCGGCCTCTTGGCAGATGGAGTTTTATCCTCTGAGACCCAGGGAGGGTCCGTCTTAGCACAGGACCAGACAGAACTAAGAGCACCTGCACTGAAGGCCAGGGCATCTGTCTTGTCTGTAGAAGGCCTTGAGAGGCAGAAGATGGAAGTGATGCTGATGAGGTTGGAGGCAGGTAGTGACCTCTCCCCCCCCCCCCAATATAAAGCACAAGGGGAGTTCCAGGAAGCCAATAGGACAGGGAAAAGGAAGGGATCTTTACCCCAATTTGTGCACAATCCAGCCCTGCTGGTATAATTTTTTTCTGACTTGTTAACAAAAGTAACATTGAATGATGTTTAATATACACTTTTAAAAATTCTACTATGCCATCTAACTGTATAATTGAAAATAATGAGGCAATTCTGCACACATTATACTTTAACCAGAGTCAGAATTTAATCCTTTAGATTTTCATTTTCAAACATCTGCTTTAGAATTATATATAGAAAATATCTGAGTTAAAAACCATATAATATCATCCCATATAATACAGCATTGCATAACACAGTGCTAATAAAAATCTAGTTTTTAATAGGAATAATTCATCTGAAGCTCTGCCTCCTTCGATGCTTTCAGAGAACACCTTGTCCTGCTGAAGCAGATACTTCTATTTATAAGACTTATCTGCCCCAGAAAGGAATGGTTTACATATTGCTAACATAAATCAAAACATTACCATGAAGATATTCATGGCTACCTTTGGGGAATGGTTCTTGGTGGGTGGTTGTCCTTCATTTTCAAAGAGGTCCAAAATGTCATCACTATGTGAGAGTTGAGTTACAGTGTGTCCAACTGTGGCTGATCAAACCAGTACGAGCTTGGAATGCTCCGGCACAGGTCGGACAACAAGAGTCCCCATGAACATTTGGGGTGGATTCTCTTGACTTTGAGTATCTCATGTTTCTTCTGAGCTAATTCAATTCTGTTTTGCTTATAATGCACAGCACCTTCTCTGATGAGGGCACACCACGCCTCCAGTGGTTTAGGTAATCATTAAGTCTACCCACAACTACTGAAAATATCCCTATAAATCTTTTTTTTTTTTTAATTCAATTTTATTTTCAGCTCCAAATTCTCCATCCCACCATTCCCCATGAGAAAGTAAGAACAAAAACCATTACAAATGTGTATGGTTAAGCAAAACAAATTCTAGCATTAGTCATGTCCAAAAATTTTTTTTTAATTTGCATTCTTAAGTCCACTGATTTATTGCTGATCATGACATTGATTTGAATTTCTTTCACAATATGATTATATAAATCATTCTTCTGATTCTTCTCACTTCCCTCTGCACATCAAGTCTTCTCAGATTTCTTTTGAAACCATTCTGTTCATCATTTCTTACAACACGATAGTACCACCACATTCATATACTATAATTTGTTTAGTCATTCCCCAATTGATGAATACCCTCTCGTTTTCCAATTTTTTTGCCACCACAAAAACAAACAAACAAAACCCAATTACCACTGTTTCTGTACAAATGGATTCTTTTCCTCTTTGGGCTACAGATCTAATAGCAGTATTGTTGAATCAAAGGGTTGGTTTATTTGTACAAGTTTTCCTATAGCCTTTCCAGCATTTCATTTTCCTTTTCCCCCCAGCTTTGTAAATCTGGGTGTGAAATGGAATTTTAGAGTTGTTTTAATTAGTATTTCTCTAATTATTAATGATTTAGAGCATTCTTTCATATGGCTAGTGATAGCTTGCATTTTTTTCCCTCTGAAAACTGCCTATTTATAACCTTTGACCCTCAAATATCTTTTCATTTTAGTAGGTGGAAGGGAGACATCACAGTTCAGCAACGGAGAGATCTGTATGAGAGATCTGTATGAAAGTATGTTTTAGGATCTGTAAGTGATGTTTGAGCCCAACTTTAGGGCAGTTCTGCTAGTGCTTCTATTATTTTAATGGATTAGCTAAAATACAAACAGACCTTCTGCAACAGGGCAAATTTCATGTTGTTGTGAGTCATGTTACAGCAAGGGACCAGATTGCTCTACACCTGGGTCTATATTCCCAATTTATTACAATATAGTATTTTGCCTGATTGGCCTTTCCCTTCTCTAAGTCTCAGTTTTTCCATCTGGAAAATGAAAAAGACATTAAAATAAGAAGGGCTTATTAAGTATGCCTCCTATGTATTACTGTGAAGGAAACCAAAGACTGAACTCACAGAACTTTAAGGCCCCTTCAGGCCCTATTATTCTATGAGTCTCTGCCTAATGAGGGTTTAGGTTCATGAGCTGAAGGCTCTTCTAGAATAATCTTTTTAATAACATCAACCACCTTGATGTTATCCCTGAGTAAAGATACTCTAGAAATGCAAACTGTGCTTGCTACACTGATCCAAGGTTTCAAAGCTTGGAATGATGGCAAATACTTTTAGTTGAAATTATCAAAATCTTAGCATTTAAAATATTCTTTTTGTACTTATTTAAGCATAGCCTATTTATGACAGAACTTTCCCTAACTGCTTGAATAATTAAGATCTCTATTAGAAATTTCTGAAATAACCATAGGCTACAGAGAGGGTACTGTTTTACTCATCCAGCCAACAACCTTTTTCCCAATTCCAGATACTTATCTGACTCTAGATATGGCACCAAGGGGAAGATTTTCTTTACATATTGAAATTAAGCTAGAATGGGATTCAAAATTTAGTCCCAGCATGATTAGATCCTGTTGTTAAGAGAACAGAGCTGAGGATGGCACCTTATCAATCATCTTCATCATCACATGGATTTCGAACTCCTTCACTATGACGACATTTCCCAATCATTTCTAATAAGCAGTGCACCTCTTTTTCATTATCTAAACAATTCTTCTTACAGGTTGACTAAGGAAAGAGAAGAGGATCAAATATGTTTGTAACACTGATACTAACATACAAGTAATTAACAACTTAGAATGGACAAAAGCTAATATAAATTAATTTTTGAGCTTATTAAAATAGGCTTAAATATATTATTCACCATAAAGAAAAGAAAGAAATTGGACTAGATAATCTGTTTTTCCCTTCTTATTATAATGACATTTTAAATAAGTCATTTTGAGTTTTCAGAGAAAGTCCATCATGCTTATTTCTTCTGCCAAAAGACTCCATCCTCCCCTGTTGACGAGAAGGTGTAGTCCACTGGAAGAAGTAATGAACTTTTCTATGTAACTTGGAAGTCACAGACACTAAATTAGAATCCCAACTCTGCCATGGGATTACTATCTCAGTTCACTATCTGTGAGTTTTTTGGGGGGCAAGTCAGTTCCCACTTGTGAAAATATAAGGGATTGATCTAGGTGATTTTGAACGTCTCCTACTGGATTCTGTAGGTCTGTAGCTGCATTCAGATTTTATCCTCCTCTTCTCTTTCACAGAGTAGAGGCTCTGCAAGGTTGGAGCCTCTCTCTCTCTCTACTAACTTGCAGTGACACTAATTTGATACTCATAAATCAAAGGGAGGAACAAAAGCCACGCTGCCTGGGCAATGTGGCAATCTTCATGAAAACAAGAGAAGGAAAAAAGGGCTGACAGTTTGGAGCCTGCTTCATTGATATCAGAGTGTCTTTGTAAAACTTTTCTTTTTTCATTCAAACAGAAATAAGGCCGCACATGCTAAAATTATAAATGCAACTTACCAAGGAAAATCAGATTTAGAAGGGGTCTAAGTAAAAGCAGGTTTGGATTGTTCCTTCAAAAGTTAGCAATGAACTAATAAGCCAATAATGACAAACCTAAAGAAACAAGCTTTTGAGAGGTATTGGGAAAACCAGAAAGCAGTTTAACCGAAAATAGGCATAGATCAATATGTCATATTGTATACAAAAATAAGGTCAAAAGGGATAAATGATTTAGACATAAAGAATGATATAATAAGCAGATTGGAGTGCATGAAAAAATGTACCTGTCAGATCTATGGATAGGAGAAGAGTTAATGAGCAAACCTTGAAATAAAAAGATTAACGGGAAGTAAAATAGACAATCTTGATTGCATGAAATCGAAGTTGTTGCATAAACAAAACGAATATGGCCAAAATTAGAAGAAAAACAGGAAATTGGGGAAATTTTACAGGTTTCTCTGACAAAAACCTATCTCAAATATATATGGAATGAATCAAATTTATAAAAATACAAGCCATTCTTCAATTGATAATTAATCAAAGGATATGAAGAAGCAGTTTTCAGAAAAAGAAATCAAAGCTATCAATAGCCACAAGAAAAAAATGCTTGAAATCACCACTGATTAGAGAAATGCAAATTAAAACTATTCTGAGATGCCTCACATAAGTCAGATAGGCTAAAATGAAAAAAAAAAAAAATAAATTCTGGTGAGGACACAGAAAAACTGGGACACTAATGCACTGTTGGTGGAGTTGTGAACTAGTCTTACATTCTGGAGAACGATTTGGAACTACACAAAAGACTAAAAAACTGTGCATACTCTTTTGACTCAGGAGTTCCACTACTAGGTCTGCATCCCAAAGAATTCCAAGGAGAAGGAAAAGGACCTATTTGTATAAAAATAATAGCTCTTTTTGTAGTGGCAAACAAAGAATTGGAAATTGAGGGAATGCCTATCATTTGCAGAATGGCTGAATAAGTTGTGAGATATAATTGTGATGGAATTTGCTATAAGAAATGATGAGCATAGTAGTTTCAGAAAAATCTGGAAAGCCAGCCTCATATGAACTCATGCAAAGTAAAGTGAGCAGAAGCAGAACAGCGTACATAGTAATAGCAACATTTTCAGGATGAAGAACTGTGAAAGACTTAGCTATTCTGAGGAAGACCATGATCCAAGACAATTCCCAAGGACTCATGATGAAAAATACTATTCAGCTCCAGAGAAAGAACTGATAAATTCTGAATGCAGATTAAGACATACTTTTTTAAACTTTATTTTTACTCTGGTTTGTGTTTTCTTTTTCAACAAGGATAATATGGAAATGTGTTTTGTATGACTTCACATATGCAACTGATATCAAATTGCTTGCTTTCTCAAGGACGGAGGAGGGAGAGGAAGAGTATTTGAAACTCAAAATTGTAAAATATAGGATTGTTAATAAAATTTTTACATATATTTGGGAAATATTTAGTGAATTAAAAAAGATTTTTTCACTTAATAGTATTTTATTTTTTCCAATTACATGTAAAAACAGTTTTTAACATTCACTTTTGTAAGATTGCATTCCAATTTTTTCTCTTTCTTTCCCTTACCTTTTCTCAAGACAGCAAGTAATCTGATAGATATAGCCTATAAATTTCCATATTAGTCATTGTGAAAGAAAAATCAAAACAAAATGGAGAAAACACAAGAAAAAAAAGGTAAAAATAGAATGCTTCCATCTATAAGACCCATAGTTCAAAAATTATTTTTAAATGGCAATATAATGATAATAAAATGATGATAAAATAATGAAGACTTAGGGAGATAAAGGAATAAACTTATAGAGCTAACTCAGAAGGTGGCTTCCCAAGCCAATTATATGTCTTTCCCTAGAAATCAACATGGCAAAATGAACAAGAGGAGTAGCTTTGCAGTCATGAAGATCTTTAGGTTTCAGATCTGTCTCTATCACATTCTAGTTGTGTGACCATTTAACCTCTCATCACTGGGCCTGTAAATTGCTAATCTGTATTAGTAAAGAGAGGTTTAACACTGGGAATTCTCCATATGGGGGGCAGAGGCCATGAAGAAGCTGAGGAGTAGCTGAAAGGTAATGAGGTCCAAGAGAAAAGGACCATTCTTCAGAATCTTGTTACCTGTGCTGTGGGGCAAGTTATTTCCCTGGTCCAGGTCAAATGAGAGTCCTAATGATCCCCCCACCAGTCACTTCCAGCTCTAAAGCCTATGATCCCTTGATCTCGCCTTCCAAACAATTGTTTTATAAGATTTAAACTTATTTATTCCTGCCTTCAGGAAACATATTGGAGGGAGGGGAGAAAAACCATCATAGCTCTATGCTCAAACAATGGTTCCATGCCTAGAGAATTTTAGCCACTTACCTTCTCACATTGGAACTCTCCAACCGCCCATACCTCTACACAATCTAATTCAAAGTTTTCCCTGCATGAGAGTTGAGGGCTGTTATATGTAGAACATCTAGGATTTGCTTTGCTGTGTCCTTTTCCAAAATCACAATCAAGCCAAAATCCAAAGTAATCCAATTGACCTCCCATGCCCTATAAGAGACATGAAATAGCAAACAAATCCATATAAATTAATCCATCACAGAAAGATATGTTGTTATTTAGTTTGAAACATTTACTTTTAAAATACAATTCTGTTATTCTTTTATTGAAAAGAATCAACAACTTATAAAAGGAAGAATTTATGACCAAACAGTGTAATAAAATATAAAGTGGGTAATTTTGACTATATAAAAATAAAAAGTTTCTACACAAACAAAACCAATGAAACCATTATTAAGAAGAAAGGAAAACTGGGGGGGGGGGTGAGATTCACAGCAAATATCTCTGATAAAGATTTTATTTCTCAAATATATTAAAAAGTGAATCAAATTTAAAATACTGTAAGTCAATCCAAATTGATAAATGGTTAAAAGATATGAACAGGCAGTTCTAAAAGAAATCAAAGCTATAGTTATATGAAAAAAATGCTCCAAATCACTACTGATTAGAGAAATGAAAAATTAAACAAATCTAAGGTACAACTCTCACATCCATCAGGCTGGTTTATATAACAGCACAGGAAAATGACAAAATTTTGGAAGGGATGTGAGAAAACTGGGACATTAATGCATTGTTGGTGGAATCGTAAACTGATCCAGCCCTTCTGGAGAGCAATTTAATCCTATGCCCAAAGAGCAATAAAACTGTTCATACTCTTTTATCTGGCAATATTACTGTATCCCAAGGAAACTTTTTTAAAAGGGCAAAGAACCTGTTTATACAAAAATGTTGCTAGCAGCTCTTTTTGTGGTGGCTAAGAATAGGAAATTGAGGAGATGCCCATCAATTGGAGAATGGCTAAACAAGTTGTGGCATATGATTGTAAGTTATTATATTATAAGAAATAACAAGCAGAATGATTTTAAATAAACCTGAAAAGGCTTATGCAAATTGATAGAAAATGAAGTGAACAGATCCAGCAAAACATTGTACACAGTAACAGCAATATTGTATGATGAACTAAGAATGACTTAGCTATTTTCAGCAAAACAATGACTCACAATGAAAAATGCTATCTGCCTCTAAAGAACTGATGTCATCTGAATTCAGATCTAAGTATATTATTTTTTATCTTTTTTATTTGAGTTTTCTTGCACAAAATGATTAATGTGAAAATGTTTTGTATAATTACACATGTATAACCTATATCAAATTGCTTATTATCTCATGAAGGACATAGGGGAAAGAGGGAAGAATAGAATTTAGAACTCAAAACTTTAAAATTATTTTTAAAAAGAACAATAACTATTTAGATCTATCATTTTAAAAAACTAGATTTAATCTCCACTACAGTCTCACAGCAAAACTTCCTCATGGAGATGAGCTTGAGTTCTCAAAGATTATGTCATTAAGGAAAGGATACAAAGAATGAGAATGGACTAAGTTCAGCTTGGCTAAAAGGCCTATCATTAGCTCCCTGACCCACAAAGAAGGATTTTCAGGACCAACTCAGGACTGTCTACTACTCATATACAGAGGCACTGCAATCCATGCTGGGAAAGGGAGTATTCAAATAGACAAAATCACAGATATAATAACCCTAAGCAAATCCAGGAACAATGAGAATCAAGTATTTTTCATTTGTTGGACATTAAAGTGCCTGCAATATTCAGGATACTGTGATGATTCTCTTCAGCTGGCTGCTGCTTACCTGTATGAGGGCAGAGACTAATCCTGTTGCCTGAGATGGAAGAACTGGAATATTAATTTTCACTCCTATTTCTAAGCTTTTTTCCTAACACTATCATGCAGTAAATTATCCTTTGAGGTTCACTTAATTTCTATCTACCACTCACTCAAAATTGTGATAACTCCCCCAATTTCCTCAATGAGTACAGTGGCTGGGTCACATTGCTTCTCTCCTTCCCAAATTCTGCCTTCATACTAGGGGACTTTAATATAAACTGATAATCCCTCAAACACCTTAACTTCCCCATTCTTCCATACCATCTCAGCTAAACACAGACGATCACAACCTTCATCTGGCCATTAGCCACAAATGTACCACTTCTATGTTCATGAATTCTGAAATTTCCTTGTCCAATCATTTTGTTGTCATCCCAACACTTCCTCTCTGCTTTGCAACTCCGAGCCCCATTCTTCATCCCCACCATCATCACCAGGCCCTCAACTACTTAGTTCCTTCCCAGGCTATTGCCCTTAGACTTCCCCTACTCTCCCCCTTCCAAAATTGTAATCCTCCCCCCAGTCCAGCTCTCGCTGCCTTCTTCCCTTGGCCCCTGGTCTTATTACCAGTCTTGCTCTGCTAAGTCTCATCCCTACTTATGTGCTGCTAAATGGAAGCTGAGGGAAAACTGCACAAATGTGCTGACTACATGCATTATAAATTTATGCAACATGATTTCAATTGGACCCCCACTTCTGCAAAGCTTCAAATTTTTTTGGTGGGGGGGCGGGAAGTTGAAGTAACCATGCCCAGGTTAAATGACACAGCTGGTAAATATTAAATGTCTGAGGTTGGATTTGAACTCAGGTTCTCCTGACTCCAGAACTGGGACTTTACCCACTGCACCATCAGCTATCCTTTAAGATCAGATTGCTTCCTGCCTCCAAACCTCCAAGACTCCCTGTGAGCTCTAGAATCAAATATAGAACCTTGAGAGATACAAAGTTCTTCGAAATTTGCTTTCTGCCCCCACTCTCACCAGTCTTGTTAAGCTTCGACCCCCTCCCCTACTCTGCAGCCCAATGACCCTGGCCCTCTGTCCTGTTACTCCACCACCTCCTGACCCTAGGGCACCTGCCCATCCTGCCTGAAAGATCCTTTCCATGTTCCTCTCCGCCTTCTATAAAAAGTCTTTCATGATCTCCCATCAAGGCATCATGATGCTTTCTCGCCCGTTGATTATCTCCAGTTTATTCTGCGTACATTCTGTCTGCACATAGTTGTTTGCAGATTGTTTCCCCACACTTGAGAGTGGACTCCTGGAGAACAGGACCTGGCTCCTTGCCTTTTTTATTTCTAACACTTAGCACAGTGCCTGCACTATGTTTATCGACTAACTGTACCAAGCCCTAGGGTTACAACAATGAAGAAAGTCACTCTCCATTCCTTTAAGAAGCTCCTAACAGTGGAACAAGATCCATCCGTCCATCCATAATTAAGGTACAAGGCTGAGTAATACAATGGAGAAGGTCAAAAAAGTACGACAAATTTGTGAAAAGAGAAAAACCAAAGATCATGTTCAAGTAGGGAAGTTAAGACGAGAGATAGATTAGGGGTCAAACATACCTTTAAATTTCAAGTCTACCTGGGAAAATAATACAAGACAGTATATAAATAAGTATTAAATGGGTATAGAGAAGACAACATATGGAAGTCACCACAAGTAAGTCAGTCCTAAAGAAACAAGAATCCAACTATGGACCAAAAATATGTAGTGGAGCCAGTCTGTATAGTTGATCCTGCAATTTTCTGTGTGTTCTCCTACAGGCCTTCCTTGGACTTTAGGTGCTCTGTGCCCCACTTCCTATTTCTTTGGCAGGAGAACACATTATCCATATGAGAAAGCAAGGAGGAGAATGACTACAAATAAAATTGTGGTCATCACCCCCTGATCCTATCTTCTATAAAATGAAATAAACCTTTTTTTTTTTTTTAATATATTCTAAGAAATCTATTTAAATTAACAACAAACAAACAAATAAAAGGAATGGAGTGGAGGAGTAGAGAAGATAGTAAAGCCAGAAAGTTTTCAGGCTGAGAGAATAGTTTTGGCAAACTTTGGTACTCTCCAAAGGACGTGGTAATGGAAAAAGCGTTAAATTAGGATTTGAGTCAGAATTTGGAAATCAGTTTCATTCCATGCTCACTCTGCTGCTAACAAGGTATGTGACTTTGGGCAAGTGACTTCAGCCCTCTGAGATATTTCTTTATCTGCAAAATGAGGGTTTTAGCTCAGATGCCTTCTCACTTGCATCATATGCCTGATCATTCTCATTCTTAAAAAGACAAAAACAAAACAACTTCATTTGCCCCTAATATCTCCTTCCTGAATGCTTACCAAAAGCTGTTTAAATTCCTTGTTTCCACTTCTTTCACCTTCCAATAATATTTTAATCCCCTATAATCTGGATTCTGACTCCACCACTGAACTCAAATCTTTTTCCAAGCTTCATGGATAAATATCTTCATGGATAAATTCAATGATTTTTTAAAATCAGTTCTCATTTTTCTTGATCTCTTCCTAGTTCAGATGTAAACTTTTTTCTTTGTAATAGACCCCTTTGAAAGTCTCTGTATCTCTCTCTATCCTTTATGTCTCTGTCCCCTCCCCCTCTTTCTGTTTCTCTCCTTCCCTCCCCCCCCCTTCTCTGTCTCTCCAACCCTCCCTTCCAAGCATCATTCCTGCAACAATTGAAGGATATCCCCACTTTCATGGCCTACAGGTATCTCAAACTTAACAAGTACAAAACAGAACTAGTTTGCTTCTCCTAAAAACTCACACCTTTCCCTACTGAAGGCATATGCTTTTTAAAATTATTCCAGTTCGAAATGCTAGAATAATCTTCAATATTTCCCTCTCTCTCAGTTGCCAATGACTATTGAGTATACCTTTACATCTCTTAATTCTGCCTCTTTCATTCCATTCACACAGACACTCCCTAGGTCAGGCCCTCCTCATCTCTCACCTGCCTACTGGTGCTTTCTAACTGGTACCCCCCTTCCTCAAATTTTTCTGTTCTCTAACCCACTCCCCCCAACATAGCCATCAAATTGATATTCCCAAAAGGGATATCCAAAAATGTCACTACCTTGCTCAAGAAACTTCACTGATTTCCTGCTATCTCTAAGATAAAATATAAATGCTTATATGACTAGCATTTAAAACTTTTCATAATATATAAATAAATTCATTTATTAAATGCCATACAATCAAACTACCAACGAATTGCTTTATAGAACCAGAAAATTCCTCTGGAAGAACAAAAGATCAAAACTATCAAGGAAATCATTGAAAATAAAATGGGAAGGAAAGTGCAACATAGAAGTATCAAATTTCAACCTATACTACCAAAGGTATAACCCTTAAAACATCTTAATACTGGTTAAAAAATTGAGTGGTTGTTAGTCAATGGAATAGAGTAGGTATGTGATATAAAGCAGCATATGAATTGATAAACCCCCCAAATCACAATTGTTGGAGCAAGAACTCACTAACTGCTTGGAAAATAATCTGGCAGACACTAAACATAGATCAATACATCATTCCATATACCAATATAACCTCAAAATGGGTATATGATTGGCATAAAGAGTTACATAATAAGCAAATTAGTGGCAAATGTATGAAATTACCTGCAGGATCTATGGAAAGGGAAAGAATTCATGACCAAATGAGAGAGAAAGATTCACAGGTTGTAAAATAGCTAGTTTTGATTACATAATTTAAAAAAAAATTGCACCAACAAAGCAATGCAGATAAAACTGGAAGAAAAGCAGGAAAAAAAATCTTTGCAGCAAGTTTTTCTGATATAGGTTCTCATTTCTAAAACATATAGGGAACCAAACCAAATTGATAAGAGTTCAAAGGATATAAACAGGCAGTTTTCAGATGGAAAAAAAAAAAAAAAGCTCTAAATCACTAATAACAAAATGCAAATTTAAACAACTGAGGTAATCACTTCACACCCATCAGATTGACTAACATGGCAGAAAAGAAAAATGACAAATGTTGGAGAGGATGTGGAAAAATTGGTAACTAGTTGCATTGTTGGTGGAATTATAAACTAGTTGGACCATTACGGAAAGCAGTTTGGAACTACTTCAAACATTAATTGTGCAAACCCTTTGATCTAGAGATATTGTTACTAGGTTTGTACTCCAAAGAGATTAAAAAGGAAAAGGACCCAGGTATACAAAAATATTTATAGCAGATCTTATTTTTGATAGCAAAGAAACTGAGATGTCCATCAATTGGGGAATGATTCAACAAGCTATAGTATATGAATGTTATGTAATACTATTGTGCTATATGAATTGATGAGCAGGAAGGTTTCAGAAAAACTGTAGGTGGTTTATGGGAACTGACTGAAAGAAAAGTAAAGTGAACAGAAGCAAGAGAAGAATTTAAAACTAACAACAATTTTGTAAAGACTGTGAGAAACTCAGCATCTCTGATTAACACAATGACCCAAAATGATCCCAGAGGATTCATGATAAAAAATGCTATCCACCTCCAGACAGAAAACTAAAAGATTCAAGAGTACAGAAGGAAGCATTTTTATTCTCTATTTCTTTTTCAGAACGTGGCTAATGGAGAAATTTGTTTTGCATGACTTCATATTTGTAATGGGTTTTGCATTCTGTGCTTTCTCAATGGGTGATGGAAGACATTCTGGAACTGAAAATAAAAAGATTTTTTTAAAAAGGGGAAACAAGCTAATACATACAAAAATTAAAATAAAATACTTCACTATCTGGCTCTAGCTTTCCACACTGATTTCACTTTATTTCTCTTCAGAAATTGAATGTTGTAGCCAACTAGCTGACTTGCTGTTCGCATCTCCATGCCTTTGCAGAAACTGTGCTTCATGTTTGGAATACTTTGTCTCTCTTGTGTACTCACAAAATCATTAAATTCCTTCAAAGAAAAAGCTCAGGTATCACTCAAAGAATTTTTTCTATTCCCCAGTTATTAGTGTTCTTTCCCCTGTGTCCCACTCACTAGAAACCAGAAACATTTTTTGCATATTCTTTTTGTACGAACATTTTTTTCCCTCCCAGTAGACTTTAATAAGCAAGTAGGGCAAAATTGTTTTGGCTTTTTTGCTTTTGTACTCCTAGTACTGAGCCTAGAGCATATAATCAGTACTCAGAGAACTGAATCAGCCATCATCCCAGTGGGGGCTTCCTCCATGCTTCCCAAGGCTGCTCCTCAAACAACACATACCATTTTTCCCCAAGCTTGTGATAGGGGTCCTCCCAGTCTGGAAGGATCTGCCAAAACTTAGCACCACCTTTTAGAAGCCATGGTTACTTCCCAGCACCAAGGAAATGTGAGGAGAGATTTTTATTAAGGATAATGACAACTTAATTCATTATTCTACAAAGTCTTTGTCACTTACCAATCCATTTGGCATAGTTTGTTGTCCAAAATTCAAATACATATAATGATCATTATATCCACTGTATGTGTATACTGCAATGTTGGGGAAAATGGTAAACAGGAAGGATCTACAATCCCCTAAAAATAGTCAAAAATTAGAACATGTTTGTATCGCTGAGAATTGCAATTAAAATAATTTACATAAATTCACACAATACAAATTCCAGAAGAGGCAATCCTACTCATGACTTATAATTAATGAAACATTAAACATTTCCTAGAGAAGTGAGGGAAAGATTCAGTAGGTTTTGAATTTCACATGTACAGGACATACAGTTCTGGCTATACTGTTAATGTCTTGGATTGTGGGCTTTCAATAACTTTATTTTTCTTTGAAAAGGGATGTGTGTGTGTACATGTGCACTCAGCCCTAATATAACCATTAATGTAAAGTCGCCCTCTGCTGGACTTTTTTCTAGGAATTTATATACAAACCAGCTGATTTCCACCTTTATTCCACCACACTGAATAGATGATGGAGTGTTAAAGATGATTACAAATGATACCAGGAAGATGGAAGACCTGGAATACTTCAAACTCAGCCCAGGTTACACCAGGAGTGTTTGTGGGTTTAAGAACAGACTAAGCTATAATTGAAAACTAAAAGGGAATCTAAAGAAATTCTCTTCTCTTCATTCCTCTCTAAAATGGAGAAAATCCTCACTGACCTGCCTTGTCTGCTACATCTCAAGGGTCTATATAGTCAGAAGGGACCCTCCAAGCAGTCTAGGCTGATTTCCACCCTACAGAGAGCATCACTTTTCTACAAGTGATAGAAGATCTACACAAAAATGAGGTATTATCCTCTCAAAATGTTAGGAAAAAATCATTAGGAAAAGATTTCTGTTGGTTCAAAGATCAAACCTTCTTGCTAGTAATGTCCATGTAAATGAAAATTTCCAATTACATGATTTACTCTACAAAGCGTTACATTACCAAGTGCAAACTTACCTTGAAAATGGCTCTTGACTGCCCAGGAGTGAGATGCAAAGCCACCAAATATATAGCCATCCCTGTCTCTTACCACTATTACACAGGGACCTCTATCTATAATATTCCCACAGAATTTTGCAAAGCTGTAGCCGTGAATCTGAGAAGAAAATATCAGTCTCCATGTGTGCTGTAGATTTGAAGGCAGGAAAGAGTTGATGTAAATAATGGCAGGAATGTTAAGAAGGCTCATGAAGTCTCTGCCATCTTTACACTCTGGGATAAAACCACAGAATTCTGAGTAAGAATTCAAAACAAGGAATCCTCGCCTGATGATAACATTTAAAAATGTGGAGATCTGAGGCACTTTCAACAGCCAGTCTTCAAGCAAACTGCAGTCACAGGTTTTATCTGGAATTGGTGGGCCACCTGAGGGGAAGGAAGCATATAGCAAAGACATTAAGTTTCACAAAATTGTTCTACTTATGTATTCAAATGTCTAGACTACTATTCTTCTCTGTATCAAAATCTTATTATAGACATGATGGCGATACTTTTAATTTTGTGACAGTCCAGGTCTTCAACTCTCAAATAATCTGTCTTGTAGCAAACCAAAAAGACCTTGTCTGAGGTCTTCAAACAAAAAAGAAGATGGTTCCATAAGACACTTTTGAAGGCTTCACAGAGTGTCTGAGCTGGACAACACCTGGAAGATCTTTTATCTGCCAAGAAACAAAGGACCAGCAAGACAGCAGCTTGCCCATCCTAGGCTGATGAATAAACAGCAAGCTTAGACCTTCCCCTCCAAACCTTCACTACCTACCTCATTTTGGCATGAAAGAGCTAAGAGGTTGGGTAAAGAAGGTGTGGAAAAGTTGCCTCAGTCTTGACTGATCCAACTAAAACTAACTGGAATCCAGAAAGTGTAAGGTCAGGACCAGGTAGGGTTAGCCCATTGACCTATTGCTTCCTTAAGAACTTCTGATGCTCTATGGTGGGATTTTTTACTCTCATAAAAACTAGAGTTTTGCTAGACAAGATGCTACACATGTGTGGTCTTGCTGCTGGGGAGGCTGAAGCTTATAGACTGCCAGAGCTCAGGAATTCTGAGCTCCACTCTGGGACCAGAGCCAATAAAAATGATGAACCCCAAGGAAAAAATGACAAGCTGCCTCTGAAAGGGCAAGCTAGCCAAGGTCGAATAAACTCTGTAAGTGGTCGCTGTACCTTGTGCTTAGGAAAGACAAGGATGTCCAGTCTCAAAACAATCACAGCATGACGAAACTATAGTTTTAAGATACATTAACATACTGATTCAGTGTCTGGTTTAAATTTATTCTCTTAGCCAGAAGACTCAAAAACAGCATAAAGTTTATATTTTTGTCTTTGATGCTTTAAAAATCTAGTAATGCAAGCACTTTCTAACTTCACTGTTTTTTCAAATCGCTCTAGATTTTTAGATTTCTAATTAAATTTTATTTTTTAAATACTTCTGATTTCTTCTGGAATTCTGAAGCTTTTTGATTGAAATCTGAGAAAAGCTTTTTTTCATGTTTCTGAGTTGAGGTATAAGAGGGTAGAGGGATAAGAGCCACAGATTTAGTTTATAATTTTATATTATATTACATATTATATTATTATATATAACATGTGTTATATATAATAATATATATTATAAATCCCAGTTCTGTGACTATAATTTTAAGCAAGGTATTTTAACTTCTTTAGGTCTCAATTTCCTCCTCAGTAAAATGAGGAATGAGGCTTACCTCCGGGGTTCTTAACTCATGAACTTGGCTTTTAAAATATTTTGCTTCATTATAATTGTTTTCTTTTGTAATCCTTCTAAGAAGGGATCCATAGGCCTCCCCAATCAGACAAGCCAAGAAGTTCCATACCAAAATGGTCAAGAACTCTGGCTTAGATGACAGCTGCTAATGCTGCCCAAGTAACTAATTTCCTTTTTTTCTGAGGTTTTCTTAAAATACGTGAGCATAACCAAAGTCTCTTATAAGTCTTACTGACAACAGGGACCAATAAGTGCTACGTGGTTAAAAACTTATGATGTTAACCAATACAGCTCTACACTTATAAAAAAGTTCCAGAAAGAAAGTGCCTACATTCTCCAGGACATGTCCAATTCCTTCCACTACCACAATCCCAATAGGTCTTCTGCTGTGGTGGATTCAATTCTTCCAGGAAAAATGGTGCCCAAAAATAAGCACAATGAAAAGAGATTAGATTTTATCAAACTTAATGTTTTTGCTATATAAAGTGATTAGTTCACAGATAACCAAAACACTCCAATCTTCTACAAAAGGACACTTTGTCTACTTATATGTGATTTCTTTTTCCAAGAACTATAAGCAATTTTATATGCAAATATATAAAGAGAAAATAAAAATTGCTTATCTTAGACTCTATTAGAAATGTGTACTTTGATTTTAGCAAATCCAACAAGGGGCTCTTTGAACATGAACAATCACACATGGGCATATTTCCCTTCCTAATGCTAGCATTGAGCCATCATTATATAAGGTCCAGCCCATTTTGAGAGAGCATTTACCTCACACAATCAGCTTTCTCATCTTTAATATGGGGGCAGGTAGATAGCAAAATGGCCAGATCTAGCCTCAGACATTTCCTAGCTGTGTGACCTTGGGTACTTCATCTTAAAATGAGCTGGAGAAGGAAATGGTAAACCACTCCAATATCTTTGCCAAGAAAACCCCAAATGAGATCATGAAGCATCACACTCTATTAAAATGACTTAACAAAAAAAGGAGAGGTAATAATAGTACCTACCTCTTAGGGTTGTTATAAGCATCAGATGAGATAAAAATTGTAAAGCATTTAGCATAATGTCAGGTACCTATGTACCTATAGCTTTTGTTATTACTAATATTAGCTTTTATTGTTTTCATTTTCTTAAGTTCTTAATGGGATATTTTTTAATTTAAAAAAAAAAACTATTTTAAACTCTTTTCTTTTTAAATTTTGAGTCCCAAATTCTCCCCTTCCCTCTTACTCCATTCAATATACACTAAGACAAGCAAAATGGCATTATACATGTGAAATCACGCAAAACATTTCTGTATCATCAAAAAGGGCATGGGAGGAGGGAAGAAAAGTAAAATGAGATAAATTATACTTCATTTTGTGCTCAGAGCTCATCAGTTTTTTCTCTGGAGATGGATAGCATTTTTCATCATGAGTCCTTTGAAACTGTCTTGGATTGAAAATTGGATTTACACACATATATTGTATTTAGGTTATACTGTAACACATGTAAAATGTATGGGATTGCCTGTCATCTAGGGGAGGGAGTAGAGGGAGGGGATAATTTGGAAAAATGAATATAAGGGATAATGTTATTTTTTTAAATTACTCATGCATATATTCTGTCAAAAAAAAAATTATAATTATAAAATTAAAAAAAAAAAATCTGAACCAAAAAAAAAAAAAAAACTGTCTTGGATCACTGTATTGATCAGAGTAGCCAACTCTTTCACAGTTGATCATCATTATAACACTACTGACACTGTCATAAGGACATATTTTTTTCCTTCCCTCTTTGAACCATTTCAATGAGAATAACATTCAAGCACTGCCTACAGCCCACCCTCTTTTTCCCCTCTATATAACACTCTTCATGTACCTCTTTTATGTGAGAAAATTCCCTATCTTACCTCTCCCTTCTTTTTTTCAGCACTCTTCTCTCTTATCTCTTTATTTTTGGAGCTCATTCCAATATAACTGACCCAAATATATGCCCTCTACCTAGGTAAACTGTTTAAATGCCATAAAAATGATAGTTTCTAAGAGCTATAATTATCATCTTTCCTTATAGGAATATAAATAATTTATGATTCCCTATGATTTTGCCCGTTTATCTTTTACTTCTCTTGAGTCTTGAGTGTCAAATTTTTTATTCAGCTCTGGTCTTTTCATCAAGAAAGCTTGAAAGTTAACATGTATTAGTCTACCTGCCATCTGGGGGAAAGGGTGGGGGGGAAGGAGGAGAAAAGTTGGAACAGAAGATTTTGCAAGGATCAATGGTGAAAAATTACCCAGACATATATCTTGTAAATAAAAAGCTATTAAAAAAAAAAAAAAATGCTTGAAAGTTCTCTATATCACTAATTATCCATCCCCCCAACAAAAATTGTACTCAGTTTTGCTGGGTAGATTATTCTTTGTTGTAATTTTTAAAAAATTTTTATTTTCCCCCAATTACATGTAAAACAAATTTTTTTCATTTTACATATAGAATAATTTTTTAATTATTTCCTTATGAATCATGTTGAGAGATAAAAATCAAAACAAAAGGGGAAAATCACAAGGAGAAAAAAAGAGAAGAAAAAGGAAAAAAGTGAATATAGCATTCAGTCACCATTGTTCTTTCTCTGGATGAGGATGGCATTTTTCATCCATAATTTATTAGGATTGCTTTGGATCACTGAATCACTGAAGAACCAAGTCTGTCAGAATTAATCATCATACAATCTTGCTGTTGCTATATGTTTTCCCGATTCTGCTTGTTTCACTTAGCATCAATTCATGTAAATTTTTCTAGGCTTTTCTGAAATCAGCCTTTTCATCATTTTTTAATAGAACAATAATATTTCATTATTTTCATTTACTATAACTTATTAAGCCATTTCACAATTGATGGGCATCTACTAATTTTCAATTGTTTGCTATCACAACAAGAGCTGCAATAAACATTTTTGCACATATGGGTCCTTTTCCCTCCTTTGTTGTAATTCTAATTCTTTTGTTCCTCTAATTTTGTGTAATTCTGACAATGGCTCTATGATATTTGAATTGTTTATTTCTGTAAAGAATTTTTTCCTTGACCTGTGAACTCTGGAATTTAGCTATTATACTCCTAGAAGTTTTCCTTTTGGGATCTCTTTCAGGAGGTGATAAATGGATTCTTTCAATTTATATATATTTTGCTGAGGCAATTGGGGTTAAGTGACTTGCTCAGGGTCACACAGCTAGGAAGTGTTAAGTATCTGAGGCCAGATTTCAACTCAGGTCCTCCTGACTTCTGGGATGGTGCTCTATTCATTGCGCCACCTAGCTGCCTCTTCAATTTCTATTTTACCTTCTGGATTTAATTAGGGTTGTTTTCCTTGATAATTTCTTAAAATTTTATGTCTCTTTGTTGAAAATGGCTTTCAAGCAGCCCAAAAATTCTTAAATTATTTTTCAATCTATTTAAGTAGGTCAATTCTTTTTTTCAGTGAGATATCCTACATCTTCAAATTAGTTGACTTTATTGTGTTTTGATGTCTCATGGAGTTATTAAGTTTCATTTGCTCAATTCTAACTTTTAAGGAATTATTTTCTTCACTGAGATTTCGTATCAGTTTTTCCACTTGACCAATTCTGCTCTTTTAAGTAATTCTCTTCAATGGAACTTTGTGCCTCTTTTATAAAGCTGTTAATTTTCTTTTCATAATTTTCTTGGATCACTCTCATTCCTTTTTCCAATTTTTCCTTTATCACTGTTATCTCTTTTAAGTTTTCCAAGAATCTTGTTGGGTTGGGTCCAATTAGCATTTTTTGAGGCCTTTTTATAACTTTTTACATGGCTGCCTTCTTCTGGCATTTGTGTCTTGGTCTTCTCATTGCAGAAGCTTTTTATAGTCATTCTTTTTTTTTTGTTGTTTGCTCATTTTTCCAACCTATTTATTTTGAACTTTATTTTAAAATTGGGCTCTGTTCACTTGGGGATAGGGGATGCACTGTACCAAACTTCAGGGTTTTTTCATACTACTGTTTTAAGAGCTAGTTCTAAGCATCTGCAAATTTTTGGTGCTTCCAAGGTAGTGTGATTCTGGGAGAGGGATGTTCACTGCTTTTCTGGTCTGCAGTTTGGTCTTTATCCAGAAAAAGTCTCTGGTTTCCCAAAAGCTACAAGTACAAGTGCTCTCTCTGACTTGGAACCGTGAACAGAGTCCTTGCTCCCTTGTGATCAATCCCCAGCACTACTCTCCACGCTACACTTGTGACCCCGAATTGGATATGGGTAATAGAGTTGCTAATCACTGCCAGCTGTACTTGTGCCAACAAAGAGTCCCTCGTAATCTCTTTCTGACCAGTCATCTTACCCCTTTTGCCATTCTCTGGGCTGAGAACTCCCAAACCTGCTACTGAAGATACTGTTGACACTGCCACATATGTGGCTGCTGGATCAGCCTCTATCACAGTGTTACAGACTTCTGCCAACCTCCTAACTTTTCTAAGCCTAGAAAAAAAATGTCTTATCTCAACCTTTTGTTGGCTCTGCTCTTTCAAAATTTGATTTGAGGCATTATGTTACAGTTGGGGGAAGCAGGATATTGAAAGAATTCAGCAGGGGGCTGCCCCTAATCTTGGATCTTTCTTCAGCTTTTATCATTATTAGTAGTTGCATCAAAACATTCCATTAGCTCTTGAGAATAGAGTGAGCCCCCAACAAGGAGTCTAAAGCTACTTCTATCAGTTTACTAATACCAACTACTATCCAGTATAGGTCATTTTTCTTTGGACCTGTTTCTTCATCTGTAAAAAAAAAAAAAATCAGTGCATTTTTCTGGTCTTATTTTATACTACCATCCTTCTCAAACTTTATTCCAGCCAAAATGGTTTATTAAATCAAGACTGCAAATCCAATTCTTAATCAAGCTATCTTTTCCCCTATTCTTCGCCCCCCCCCACCCCCCGCTCCTGCCCCATGCTTCGCATGCTCTCCTTTCTCATCTCTGCATCTGAGAATACTTATCTCCCCTTGAAGTCTTCCCCAATCACAGCCACCCATTTCTCAGTGCTTACACTTTCTTCAAAATAGTTTGCCAAGCAGACCAGTGTTAGAACCAGAGACACTCCACACCCTGGAAGCACCACCCAGGACAGGAGCACAAATGTCATCCACATCACAGGCAGTTAACAAAGGGAGATATGGGAATAGAGAGAAAAAAACATTGAGATCATTTCTTCTGCAACTTCTCCCTCAATTCTTTAAATAAAAAGGATCAAACTGGATGTCTAAGGTTCCTTCCAGCTCTAAATCCTGTGATTTTTGCCTTCAGGGAAGCTCAGATTTTCCACAAAGTAATTTCAGGGATCCTCTAGCCCCACTAAAGTTTCTTTCTACCAGAGTTTGCTGATGCCAGAAATATCTTTAGGAAGAACAAAACTCTTCATTCTAAAATAGGAAGCTAAAAGGTTTAAAATACTAATGATTTGGGCAACATTATTAGAAACATTTTCACTCTTAAATATAAATCAATCAACAAACACAAATGGATGAAAATCAAGTCCTTTCCACTTTTGTTAGCAAGGGGGTTTTAAACAGCTGAAAGACACTGGGCACTTAGAGAGGTAAAAGGGATACCAAGATAAATGCCTACAAAGCCAGCCCCGACTAACCTCTAAGTGTTTGGGGACAAACACAAGCTGTTGTGGAGATATTCTGGGCGATATTTTTGGGAACACTTGTCTTGGAATAGCATGTGATAAACCTACCTCCTCAAGCATTAATGAGGTTTTTGTTTAATTTGGTTAACTGATTATACATAATACATAAAGCATTTTGCTGACTTTCAAGTACCATATAAATGCTAATTACTATCATTACCCAAGAATAGAACTCAGATCCTCAAATGCCAATTAAGTGGTCATCCCATATTGCTATATTAATATTAGTATTTTTCAAATGAAAAAGATGTAAGGAAGGGAAGGCAAGAAGGCAGAAAAGGAGGGAGGGAAAGGAAGGAAGGAAAGGAGGGAGAGGATCAATCAGAAGCAGTGTCATACTACTAGACTTAAAACACAATAGAGGTGGCAGGGCTCTCCACAACTGGCTTGGATGACTCAAACTCCTAAAACATACAGGTCAAAACCCTGAAGGCCTGATCTGGGAATCTGGTCTTCTGACTCCCATCAAACCTCTTTCCACCACACCATGCTGAGATCTCGAGCACACATACAGAGAACCTTCATACCCTCCATATTTTGCTGAAGGACCCAGGCTGGCTTTTCTGACATTTTTTTAAGCTTTTTTTTAAAGAGTGTGTAACTCGGCTTGACTTTGCTCGTTATAACTTACTAAAGGATGCCAGTGTTTTTGTGTGAGGCTCCCTAGTCAATTAACCCATCTCTTGGCATCCCAAATAGCACCTTCCTCTGGTTGTTTTGTTCAAACATGAAATTTTGGGTCAATCCTGAGATTCCTTATTAGGGATCTTCCTGGGCCAATGTCCATCAGCAACAGATTTGCAGTTGCTGACTGGAGTTATTTTTTCAGTCATGTATGATGCTTCATGACCCCAATGGAGTATCTTGGCAGAGACATTGGAGTGGTTTGCCATTTCCTTCTCCAGCACATTTTACAGATGAGGAAACTGAGGCAGACTGGATGAAGTGATTGGCCCAGGGTCACACACTAGTTAAGTGAGTAAGAGCAGATTTCAACCCCTGACTCCAGGATCAGGGCTCTATCTACTGCCCCATCCAGCAGCACCTATTCTTTGAGGTACTAAGAGGTAAAGCGACTTAGTCTGCAGTCACTCTGCCTAATATACCTGTCAGTGGTAGAAATTGGACCCAGCTCTTCTTGTTTCAGGATCAACTTTCTATCTACTAACCATGTGTATTTTTTTTTTAATATCATATGTGTTTTCTTTGTTTTAAAAAAATTCTGTACCTATGATTTCACCAGGCTAGGAAGCAAGAAGGATGGGAGGGACACTCCAACTACCAACACAGATTGGCAACTATCCTATAATTTACAATTTTAAGATTGAGAGGATATGTGCCTTGCCTACAATGAAAGAGCCTTTATGTGTCAGAGACAGAATTTGAACCAAGGCATCTCAATTCCCAGCAAGGTTCTCTATCTTCTTCTCCAAATTACCTCTCAGGATCCTTCTTTTGAAAGGATAATCTACACTTTTTGAATACAGAGAGCCATGTAATTGCTCCTGAATTGCATTTCCTCCTGTAATCTGTATTACAGGCTAGAATGCTCATCTCAGCTCCTATTTTCCTAACTATAAATTGACTCAAGTCAAAGTAAAGGGGAAAAGTGTTAACTTCTAAGCTTATTGAGTTCACATGTAGAATTTCTTTAATGCTACCAGTAAAAGCATTTCCACAAAAAGGAATTAAATATATTAGTCATGGAAAGCACAACTGGAAAAAAAAAAAAATCCTCTCTCCCCCACCAAGTCCCAAACAATTAGAATGGCATCAAAATGGGAAAGACCGCCATGGGGAGGAATCCAGAAGTCTTTCAGAGAGGGGATTGGGGACATTAGCGATGTACTCCACATCATTCAGGGTAGTGGCTGCCATCTCAGATCCCTACAGCTAGACACTTTCATGAGTTTACATTTGTATGTTCATATGTGCTCATTTTCAATTAACGGGAACTTTGTGAGTACCTGATTCATGCTTAGCCCTGTGTCTTACCCTAACATCTCCAAGGAAAGGTTAAAAGGAAACTTGCCTTGTTTCAGTGATGAAAGCAGCTGGGAAGCCAATGGCCTTACACCGGCGGTAAAATCTTGACATCTCTTCATATTCCAACCTTTCAGTTCATTTCTGTAGTACAGTACATGTACTACAGAAGAAATCAGATCCTCTGTAAACTTTAAGATCAAAATTTGAACATTAATAATATTTTCACTATAGGCCAAGAATTAAATTTCATTTCAGCAGGAGAAATAGGAAGAGAAAGCTTCACTTCCCATTACTGCCAAAAATCATAGCCCAGCAATTAGGTAATCTCTTAATGTTAATTGGATCTCTCAAATTAAGACAATCTTTTAATTAATAATAGCAATATTATTAAATTGATAAGCTATATAAAGATAAGATGAGGGACATCTTTCAGGATGATACTTTTTACAGAAGGCATTAAATCTGTTTTACTGGATTCCAAAAGAGAAAATTAAAACTAATGGATAGAAGTTACATTGAAGAGGATTTTGGCTTGATATAAATAAAATATAACTATTATAAAAGTCAAAAAGTAGAATGGATTACCGAGAGAGAGTGAATTTCTTGTTACTATAAGTATTTGACCAGATGATCATTGGTCAGGGATATTCTAAAAGAGGTTCATGCTTCACGTAAGGGTTGGACTAGGTGAGCTTTTAAGTCCCTTCTTACTGTATGATTTTAGAGAGCAACAAGGTATGGTAACACCATATAGTACATTATCATGAACAAATTTCACAGAACAAAGAAATTTTCAATAGGAAGAAGTACATATTAATTTGCAGCTTAGGCAGAAGAAATAAGAGGGAAGCCACAGAAGAAGAGTGGCTGAAGAAATGCAAATGAAAAATAATTGACAAGGTGACAATAACCTTGTTGATCTTTAGCAAGAAGAAAAAGCATATGCTTGTTTTAATGAAGGAGAATTCCCTTCTTTCTATCCATTTTTTTTTTTTTTTTGAGGCTCGGGTTAAGTGACTGGCCCAGGGTCACACAGCTAGGAAGTATTAAGTGTCTGAGACCAGATTTGAACTCGGGTCCTTCTGAATTCAGGGCTCATGCTCTACCCACTGCGCCACCTAACTGCCCCCTTTCTATCCATTTTCAACTTTTCAGTGTCTACCCCCCTCAGTTTCAAATGATCTTCTTTACTTTCTTATCCCATGAAACAAAATAACACTCTTTTTCTAGGTGCTATTTCCGCCCTCCATGCTCCCTGCTCCTCTACATCTAAAAATTGTTCTGGCCCTGAAAAGCCTTGTGTATTCTAGTTTGGGAAAAAAGCTTGTAACAAAACAACCTCCATACTCTAATGAAGAGGTCAAACATACAGGTCATACCACTCCTCAAGGTATCCCAAACTAGATTAAAATGTAATTAGGATAATCCCTCTACCTTTGTCCACCTGCATTTTTTATTTCCTTCACAGGTTAATTGTACACTATTTCAAAGTCCGATTCTTTTTGAAGAGCAAAATAACTGTTTGGACATGTATACATATATTGTATTTAATTTATACTTTATCATATTGAACATGTATTGGTCAACCTGACATCTGGGGGAGGGGGTGGGGGGAAGGAAAGGAAAAATTGGAACAAAAGGTTTGGCAATTGTCAATGCTGTATAATTACCCATGCATATATCTGGTAAATAAAAAGCTATAATAAATTTTTAAAATGTAATGGGATATAGTTGGCAAAATTTTTAAAATATAATAAAACACATAACATCAAACTGCAAAATCAAGTGAATATGTGGTCTGTAAGGATATTGATGTACAATTTCATGGCTCTGGTTTCCCTTTCAATTTGAGCTCACTGTTCTAATGGATTTGTGATCTCATTGAGGCAGATTTTCCCATCATATTGAGGAGGGAGGATTTTATTGTATTTGCTACCCAAATCTCACATAACAGATAAAATTGATATAGTGCTATCCTACCTGATGATTTAACTCTGAAATCACAATTGAACTCCTAAATTTTCCTCAAAATTGTTCTATAAGTTTTGACAAAAGCATTAGAGGTCTGACCTGAACCAGTCAAAATAAGAAAATGCACATTTCTCTTAAATGTTCTTCATCTGTCTTTTACCTCTTGGATATGACCTGCTTTCACATTTGCACAAGGTACAAGGAGCATCTTCATGATCATCTTGCTCTTGTCTCCTGCATTTCCTTTTAATATTTCTGACATAAAAATTGAAAACTGGTCTCTGATGACATATTCAGTAGGAATTGGGTTAACCCCGGTTGGGTCAATATGTCTCATGCCGTCATAGATTCTACATATCATTTTCTGGGGTATGGCATCTCCAAGGTAAGCCTATTTAGGGTGAAGAGAAGGGGGAAAAAGAAGATTTTTTTTTAAACACTGAAAAGTGAAGACCTTAATAGTTTTATAGCATCAATATTAACAACAAAAAAACAAAAACAACTTTCATGTGATAAGTACCCATAAACTACCCTGAACAAAAAGTTTTCCAATAACATCATTCATTGGAAATTTCAAGACCCTGATGTAATGGGTATTTGGCTGATCTCCCATTTCTGACACAGTCCTATAACATTAACTTTTCCACTGCCAAAGTCATTTCATAGCATTTTTAAAATCAGATATTATGACTGAGGTCACTTCTAATGATCTTTTTGTGAAGAGAGCCATCTACACCCAGAGAACTGTGGGAACTGAGTGTGGATTGCATATAGCATTTTCATTCTTTTTGTTGCATTTTGTTTTCTTTCACATTTTTTCCCTTTTTGATCTGATTTTTCTTGTACAGAAAAACAATTGTATGACTATGTGTACATATATTGGATTTAATATATATTTTAACATGTTTATCATATGTTGGATTACTTGCCATCTAGGGGAGGAGGGAAAAATTTGGAACTCAAGGTTTTGCAAGGGTCAATATTGAAAAATTATCAAAAAAAAAAAAAAAAAAAAAAGAAAAATTATCCATGCATATGTTTTGAAAATAAAAAGCTTTAATTAAAAAAAATCAAATCAAATCAAGTCACGTATTATACCATTATTCTCTCTGCTCAAGCACACAAAATGATTCTTCCTTACCTATGAGATCAAGCCTAAATTCCTTTTCCAGATCTTCCAAGTCCTCTTTAATCTCACCCTCTTGATTTAGTCATCCTCATATGTCTTACTACCCACCTGTCCCCAAGTATCCTCCCACTTCTACCCACCTTATCTCTTTACTGACCCCGAGACCTTCATCAATCATCTCTCCTTGAACTGGGCTTCAGATCACACATGGGTTCTACAGCTTCACTTCTCACAGTGCTCATCTTTCCATGGATAGCTTAAATTGTATTTCTTCTATAAAACACATGTAGACTGCTCTGAACTTTTCCTTTTTATCTTCCATGATTTTTATTTTGGTCTTTCTGACTCCTAAGCCAGGACTCTTATCTACTGCACCACTTAGCTGCATCTCAGAAAACAAACATTTAAAATTGGAAAAGCTCTATAAAGATTTCTACGACAAACTTTCCCCTCAATTAGTGGTGACAGAGAGATCTCATTTGCACAACAGTCTCTCTGAGGTTTTGTTCAAGGAAATAAAAAGTATAAGAAAGAAAAGGAAGATGGGAAAACAGTTACACTAGAAGATGCCTATACACAAGAGACTGATACTGGAGTCAATATTGGGAGAATACCAAATATAAAACTCTTAGGAACAAAATCAGTGTTATTACTGTGGTTTTTTTTTTAATTGCTATGGGAGAAAATAACTATAGATCCATATCTTTACTTGGCCTATCTTTAAGGAAGTTATGAAAAGTAGCAGATGTGTTTCATAAAGAGTTTTCTATGGCAAGCCACAACACTAGTTTCACAAGAGAATACAAGTGTCTATGGTACTCACTGGTGACAGCTTCCAAAAGAGAATTTGCTAAGCATGCTAACCATTATTTAGGGGGCAAAAATGAAAATCTATGGGATTCCCCATAAATGCTGAGACCTTCTATGTTTTCCCATTTATAAAATCCATTGTATTGATTGATACAAGCCTAGAATACTGTAAAGCCTCCTGAATGAGATCCACAATCACCCAGAGTAATTTCACCTATTTTTTTTTCTGGAAAAAAGGAAGAATGTGTATTTTTCAGTGAGGTATGCAATTGCATGGAAAGGCCACAGAATTCATTTATCAATGTGTTGAATTTAGATGAATACTAAAGGTGGATGATGATCTGAACCCAGAACCAATAAAATGAAAAGGGTGAACTGGATTGCATTTGGGAAATTGCACTGCTTTTAATGGCCCCAAATTTTATCTTGAGACAGAGGCCCATTCTTTTTCACATCAACATTTTTCCAAATGATGTTGTATGGCTGCTAGTGAGTAATTCCACAGTCATCAAAGTTACAGTTGATCCAAAGGCAATAGAGGGGCACATGGTGGTCAAAAGTAGGTTACATACGATTACTATTGAAGAACTTCACAAAAGCAGCCCCATGGAAGAAGTCAGATGTATAATTTGAAAAGGAGGTGGATACAATAAAAATAAAGGAGAAACAACATATATCTCATGTGCTCTACTGGCCTCTCCACAACAGTCAAAAGATATGGAAGAAGATCCTCCACATGCTGTAGGGAACGCCACTGAGAAGAATTGTGAGTAAACACATTAAAAGAGAGAAGAAGGCAGGAATGAGTTTCAGTCTATGATTTCTGAGCAAGTATTCACAGTGATGAGATCCTAGATTCATCAAATTATCCAAGTGACTAACCTCGCCTCTCTCACCTGAGCCAATGAGAAAATTCTACAATATCACTAGGGATAGGAAAGTGACAAAATCACACGTGCCTGCTTTATTGTTGATTATAAGCCACTCACCTTCCCTAGTTACTGCGGGTAAAACCAATGTCATCCTATTCTCAGGCTTCTGAGTTTGTTGTCAACACGAAGGAAAGGAACCCCAACAGGGAGAAATAGGCTTGAAAAGCAGATTGGGAGAAGAAATCACTATGACTAGGAAGGGCCAAGAGTCTGGATTGAGACTGTTTTGTGCTCTGCCAGAAATGTACGTACTCCAAACCAAGACTGGAAGCAAGCTCCCAACATCCAATGTGCTGCCATTGCCACACTAATATTATTATTACCTGCTGGGTCTTTCCATGGAGAGAGAGCCATATGAATGAGAGATAACCACCAACAAAATCAACACATGGACAAACTTGACTCCCTTACAGCCTTTTCTTTAGATTTTTCTAGTCTATTCTATTCTTGATTGGGATGATTTCCTTTACTACATATACATCTCAGTAACTATGGTTTGCTTACTCATTGTGACACCGAAATGGCGAAATTTAATATCCCACCACTTACCATTACTCCTCTGTAATCAAGTTTTTTAAAATATCAATTAGTTAATAACTTTTTAAGAATCAGAACCGATTCCATCTCACTATGATTTATATCTACATAACATCCTGAAGCTGATATTCCCTCCCTGTATCAGTGACCAGTCAGGTTTCAGGCTTTCGAGTAACTAAACGGCATATCTGCCAAGCAGGGAGATAGAAAACAGACTGGAATGAGAGCCTCACGACTGTTTAGTTCTGGGACTTAGAACAGGTAGACCTTGGGGCTCCTCCAGCCCAACCCTCACTGCACAAATGAGGAGCTCGCAGCCAGCCCGCAAAATGAAGAGGCGGGAATTTAGTCCTTCCTGCTGCGGTCTAAAATATGTTGCTTCATAAAATATGTTGCTACGTTCAAAAGTAACTTTGTATACAGTGTGAACACGAGACAGAACGTAGAGCTGCACTCCCAGTCTGGCTGTGACACAAAGTAACAGGTTACTCTGGCTAACTCCATCCCGGGCACTCAAAAGTTGTCTCTTGTTCTTGCCTGTAACATCTCCAAAGAAATAGGGACTGGATA
This sequence comes from Sminthopsis crassicaudata, assembly GCF_048593235.1. Taxonomy (NCBI): domain Eukaryota; kingdom Metazoa; phylum Chordata; class Mammalia; order Dasyuromorphia; family Dasyuridae; genus Sminthopsis; species Sminthopsis crassicaudata. The sequence goes on along the minus strand of NC_133618.1, from coordinate 56,669,408 downwards.
ACATTTTCTGTTCCTTTCACAGCACACCGATTCCGAACCGCCTGCTATGGCGGCAAATAACCCATCAATCTCAGCTTGTTCTTCCGGCAGAAACCGGGAGCAGTAATTCGGGCGGCAATTTGTTTGTTTATTCCCCATCTTTTCTTACTTGTGATGGAATTCTGTAAGGAAAAAGGGTGAAAGACACAAGGTTGTAAGTAGATAAAAATCACATGCATATCGAGGTGAAAACAGCTATTTTCAGCTGTGAAATGGTGCTAAAATACACTAGACCAGTGTCATGGCAGCTTTCCAAATGACACAAATTAAAGGTCATGGTACAAACTTAAGAAAACTCCCCATCCCTGGAAAGCAGTCCAATTTTTAAATGATTTTTTGGAGGAAACGGAACCCCCCCTCCCCCCCCAGCAAGGCTCATACTCGTGCAGGTCAGAGGTCGTGAAGCCCGGAAGGGGATGCAAGTCCCACTGGAAATAGACAAGCTCTAGGACAACCAAGCCGCCCGCAGCCTCAGGGCTCAGAACAATTCTCTGAAGCCACAAGTTAAGGAGGAGAGGCCGGCCTTGCCTTCCCGCAGCCCGACATTCATCTGCAAAGATGCAGTTTGAGGGTGGTGACTTTTTTTTTTGGGGGGGGAGGGAGGTACAGAGAAACCATAGAAAGAGAAACAAGGAGAGAACTGTTTAGATAGCTGGAAACCACCAGAGGGCGCTGCAAACCCGAGGCTGGCCAGGAGCGGGAGACAATTAAGGCGAGCTGCGGTTGGTCTGGAGCAAGAGACGGCCAGGGGGCGCTAGACGGCTCCGGGGCATGGAGCGGGTCAGAAACCGGAGACGGTAGTTTGGAGCTGGAAACAGTTAAGGGTCTGAAAGCGGAGACAGCAGAGGAAGCACGGCTGGTCTGGAGCCAGCGACAGCTAGGGGGCGCTAGAGGGAGCCGATGACCTGGGGCAGGTCTGGAGCCGGACCGGCTAAGGGGAGCTGCGCGCCCCAGGCTGGTCTAGAGCCGGAGACAGCTAAAGGACGCCGTGGAGGCGGGGCTGGTCCAGTCAGGAACCTAGAGTTCCTAGGAAGGCTCCAATATTACTGGCTGTAGGACCTCGGACAGTCCCAGACTGAGCGCCCTCCTTGTGCACGCGCTCACTGGTATAAACCTCCCGCGGGTGAGGCGGACTCTTTGGAGTTAATCATGGGCCCCCACGGGGATGAGACTGCAAGCAAAGACCCTTCCTTCTAGCCTCCCAAAGATGAAAAAAAAAATCTTACCAGATAATGCAAATGGGAAGGGGGATAGAGGTGGAGAGAATATTCAGGGATGAGACATTCCAGCAAAAAAGGTGAAAGATGGCTTATTCATCTGTGGATAAACAAAAGATGGTAACAAGAAATGCTTTTTAAAAGAAGATTTCATTTTTCCCCAAATACAAGTAAAAATTATTTTAAACACTCATTATAAATTATTGTGGATCAATTGGCCTTCAAAGTCCTTGTAATTATGGTATCAACTTCAGCAATGTTGGTTTTATTTTTTAGACATTTATTAACATTTTATTTTGAAACACTTCCCAATATCAAAACAAGCCTCTCTGCAAGATCCACTTCCCCAAAACAAAGAACGCTAACAGAAAGTAGGGACGTGTCCTTTAATTCATACTAGTATAAAAAAAAAAAAAAAAAAAAAGCCAACTTTTGTAGCCTCTTTATCTTATTTATATCGTTGCAGTCATTGGGTGCATTATTCTTTAGGTTTTACTTTCTTTTTGTATCCTTCCATAGAAATAGCTTCCAAGATTTCTAGTGAGAAAACCAGTGAGTTTGCAAATTCACTCATATAACAACAGTTCCTGTTAAATGCTGTGATAAATCTAGCTGCTAGAGCAACTAAAATATTCTAAGTTAGTTTACTGAGGATGCCTCCTTGCCAGTTCCTTAGAAGGGGCAATGGCCTTGTGCCTTCCATCTCCTGCCAAGCCTGGAGGGAAGGCCGAAAAGGGCTGGGCATCTTCCATCTGCCTAAAAGCACTTCTCCCTGTGCAAGCAGGGTCCTGTGGTAACTTCAAAAGTAGCCTCCTCGGGTAAGAAGATCTCAGACTTCTGGAAGGTCCAGTGCCCCCACCCCCTTGATGAGGGCACCATGTCCCCTGAAGGAGGACTGCTAGGGGCCAGGCTGGTATCTTCCACCATTTGTGCCAGCCTAAGGCAACTTCCACCTCTTACTCCCCACAGGGAGGTAGAGAACCTCTAGTGCAAAGAGGAACAAGCTGCTGCTGACCTCAGGCTTTCCATTTGCTACTGCACCCAGCCTCTGAGGGAAGAAAAGGCAGGAAATGGGATTTTTTTTCTCCTGTTGTGTAGGTACAAGATCCATCTCCAGCTTTTCCTACCTCATTTCCAGCTTTTGGAGGGAAAGGGTTTGTGAAGCAGGGTCTCCCATCTCACTGCCTCCTATTCCATACTGCACTTAACTCCAACCCCATCTCCAACCTCTGATGGGAAGGAGAAACGAAGTGCACTCTATGGTGAACATTTTCATATCTGGCCATACCCTTCATCCCAGTGACTCTGAATTCCTATAGATAATCATCCAAACCTATTCCTCACCTTGTATCATAAGATTCCTCATTTCCTTCTTTCTCAATCCTCTCACTTCAGTTTCACCCAAACTCTCTCCACCCCTTCCAGTGTGCCCTCTGGGATGTCTGTTCCATGGGCAACAAACTTCCCTTCATCTTAAATTTTTTCCTCTCCCATTCCTTCCAACTACTAGTTTACTGAAACCTGGCTCTCCTATGATAACAGAGCCTTCTTGACCACCTTTTTCAGTATCAGCTACACTTTTACTCATTCTTCTGGTTCAGTGGCTGAGTTGGGAGAATTGGAATACTCCTTGTTCTTCCTTCTTTTCCAATTTCTCCTCCTTCCTTCTTAATTCAGTAACCTTTTTTCCTTTTATGTTCATTCTATTCATATCTACCACCCAATCAAAATCCCAGTAACTATTGACTACAAACTCCCAGGTTCCTCCCCTTCCTTTCAATGAATTCATTACCTGACTCACAATTTTTCCTCACACTAGGAGGCTTTGACAGTCTTACTGACTTTCCCTCAAATGACCTCATCACCTACTTGCTCCTCCCTTTCCCATGGGCCTCATCTCAGTCACATGAAAATATAGTCATATCCTCCATCTTGCCATATCACCCACAAATAACTTTTTTTTTTCAAATTCTGAATCTGAAATTCACTTATCCCATCATCACAATTTATTGATTTTTCACTTCTCTGCCTTTGCTTAAACTCAACCTTTTTTCCACTCCTGTAATCTCTAATCTCTTAGCCCTGTGATTCTCTCCCAAGGCAGATCACCTACACCAACCATTCTCTCCCTCTTTTCTTGATGAAGCAATTCAATTATACATTGTTTTCCTTTTTTGATTCCTAGCTCCCTCATAGCATTGATCATGTCCAAGCCTCAGTTTTGGATTAAATTTAGCAGTTGTAACCTTAATGCTTATACAAGTGCTGCTGAACAAAGACAGAGAAAAAAAAATCACACAACCATTCTGACTGGATCCACTCCAAATGTGTGCAACACAACTTCAACTGGGCTCTCACTGATGCCAGGCAATCCTCCTTCATCACTCCCATTTTTTCATATATTTTCAGTCTCTCTTTGTCTACTAACTCATTTCCTACTGCCTACAAACAGTAAGCCCGTGTCTCTTTCATCCTCAAAAAATCCTCACTTGATTCTTCCATCACCAATAATTATCAATCCTTTATTTCTTCCACCTACATTTGGTGTCTTCAACTTTCCTCCCACTCTCTTCTTAACCCACTGCAATCTGGCTTCCAATCTTATTCCTTTACTGAAACTTCTCTTTCCAAAGATAACAATGATCTTTTAGTTACCAAATCCAATGGTCACCTATCTTCTTTTTCATAGACTCTCTGTAGCCTTTAACACGACTGATATCTCTCTTCTCCTTCATATTTTCGTTTCTCTAGATTTTTAGAACATTTTTGTCACGTCTCTCATCTTACCCGATTGCTCTTATCTCATTTGCAAGATCTTCCAGACCATGCTCCCTTCCAGAGTTCCTACTTAGTTGTTCTTAAGAGCTCTGGCCTTGACCTTCTAACCCTCTAAATTACTTCAGTTGGTGCGCTTATCACCTTCCATGGATGCAATCGCCATCTCTACATTGATGACTCTCAAATCTATCTATCCTTCCCAAAACTTTCTTGCTGGAGTCAAGGAAGGGCCAAGAACTTTGCTCCAGAGCTAAAACTCTTTATCAGTCCCAAGTCCCTCTGGGCCTGACATCAAGAACAGGCATTTTCCACTTGGGTAATTTAACTCTGCTCTGAGGTAATAAAATTAATGGATTTTTAATCAGGTGGAAATAAAACCTACCTCTGAACATCATCATAGTTAACATGTATTCATTTTCAGGTTTAGTAAGTATCTTGTGTACAATTAATTCAGTCCAACACAATTCAATTCTCATCTGATCCTCCTGTTGTACCTGTTTCTACCTGCCTTACATTATCAGAGTACAGTTTCTCCAATATCTGAGCCTCCTCTCCCCCAACACTACAAACTAATCCAGACCCCTTCTCCCTTCACTTACCTATTCGTGTGACCCAGCCTCAGAGCTTTCTCTACTTCAGTCTTATAATACATTCAGTCGTCAAATTAGTTTTCCTGAAATACCAGTCTGAGCACATTAACCCCACCCCCATTCAATCAACTCCAGTGGTTCCCTATTAACCCAGGATCAAACACACAAGGCTCTATTCAACATTCAACCCATCAGAACAATTCAGCACAACCAGCTTACTTTTCCAGTTCTCTTTCCACCTTATTCCCTAATGCTTACTCTGGGTTCCATCTCTTTGAACCATTCTCTCCTTTATCTACACCTCCAGGCTTCCTTTTCTTTTCTGATTAAAATCCCACCTTATGCAAGAAGCCTTTCTTTTCTCAGTTCTCTTCAATCTTTGTTCCTTCCCTCTGAAATTACTCCCAAATCTATACCACATATATACAAGGTCCAGAGGTGAAGTGACTTCCTTGTGGTCATACACCTAGGGCGTGAACTACTCCAGGCAAACCAGTTTTTTGAAGTGGCTTCTTTTGGCAACAACAATGGTCACAAGCAGTGACCTTCACAAATGAAAGCTGATTGACATTCTCTACCCGTAGCTAGTTCTTAAATGCTAAATATCAAGCCATAAACATGTAGCTGTTTCATTGCTCTTGTTGCAGGTTATTTTTGTTTTGTTTTGTTTTTTGAGGCTGGGGTTAAGTGACTTGCCGAGGGTCACACAGCTAGGAAGTGTCCTCCTGAATTCAGGGCTGGTGCTCTATCCACTGCGCCACCTAGCTGCCCCTTCTTGTTACAGTTTTTAACAGTTTTTAGCAATGTCATTAATCTGAGGAAGCACAGAAGGTGCAACTGCTACCTTTTCCTGTCATCCTTCACAAGCCTAACTACATTTCACTCCTGCACCAAATCAGCTCCACTGGATCTAGAACCTCCAGGATCAAAAATCAAATCCTGCATAACTGACCCCTCCCTTCCAGCCTTTCCAGTTTTCTGCCAAGTTCTAAGCCACCGAGTCACAACTCCATCCTGGGTGCATTCTCACCAGCTATCCCTTACCTAAAATTCCCTTCATCTCTATCTCCTGGCTTCCTTAAGTCCCAATTCAAATCCCACCTTCTATAAGCAAGCCTTTCCTGATTCCCCCTTCATGACTTCCTTTTGTGATCCTCTCCCCTTTATACTTTATTTATCTTGTTTAAATATGGGTGTTTGCATGCTGTCTCCCCATTAGATTGAGTGCTCAAGAGCAAAGACCATGTTTTTTGTCTCTCTTTGTATCCCTAGCCCTTAGCACTGTATCTGGTACACAGGAGGTGCTTAAAAATGTCTGTTAATTTGATTTAGATCTTTAAAAGCACACAGCATTGACTATTAGCAACACCACAGAGATAGAGAAGCTAACAGTTTCAAGGAATCAGGCTCAAGGTTTCAAATTCACCCCAAAAAAGAGTCAGCTACAACAAGAGACAAAGAAAGGAAAGGAAAATCTCCAAGTGATAAGAAGCTCTTGGAGATAAACAGAGAAAGCCAGATCCTTGGAGGGCTTTGGGCAGCTGGGGCATCATCACCCAGGAGGCCTGGGATTCTAAAGTTAGCACAAAGACTGGAAAACCAGGGGGATTGGTTGATTTTTTAAAAGGTGCTAACCTTGCTATGGAGAAAAACTTGTCATGGGTAATATAATACCAAAACTGTGGTAAGGAAAATTGGACACTTTCTACTCAAGTCTCTACCAAAATTGTATTCATAAAAAAGTCCAGGTGAAACCAATATAAGCTGGACATCGTCCTCAAACTGTAAAACCAACCAAAATGGAGTCCTGTGAAGTTTTCACTTTCAGTGGGTCTGGAATACTGGTCTTTATTGAGGTTTTATGAACTCCAGTATTAACAGTCTGTTCTAGAATTATAAACATCTCAAGTACTTACAGAAGATTGCAATCTACCAATATGTCACAAAAGGTTAACCAATTTCTCCAAGAGATGGAGATAAAATATGCTTCAGTAATCTGGCAACTCACTTGGTTTAAATCCTATTGAAAACCAATGGGTTATATTAAAGGTTAACATGGATAAATGAACTGAGTGCAATTTCAAGATAAAGAATTAAGGAATATATGTCAAAATCTTGTGAACTCAATGTCAAATCACATGAAACAAGTGACTTCAGCAATCCAGCCAAAGGAGGATATATTAAAGTGTTTAAAAGATGTAAGGTTTTTAGTATACATCCATATTTTATTTTATTTTGTCATTGTAGATAATAGACATAACAGATATGTCAAAAGCCAGACTCAAAGCCAGGTCCTTCCTGATTCAAATCATCTCTGTCTAAATGAGAGTCCTGTGCAAGACAAGGCTTGCAGAATTTTCAAAAAGACAAGGCTTGCAGAATTTTCAAAATAACTGCCCTAGGTCTGCTCAAAAGCATTAGCCTCAGTCAACAAAACTTGGGGCTCTATCTCCCAGTCATTCTCTTTTCATAAACAAAGACTTGGCCTACTGGTTGTATTATAAACAGGCTCCTTCATACCTGAAAAAAAGCAATCAATTCTTTAGAGCTTGAAGGCAGAACATCAAGGTCATGGAATGTGACTACTTCATTTTATAGCTCAAGTAACTGAGGTCTAAGGCTGAAGTCAGACCCAACTCAAAGTCTCTTTAAAACACTCTACACACTATGCTTCCTCCCAATTGAATTAGATTTCAAATAAGCACCAAATGGGCATTTGCCAGAAGGGGCCAGAAACAGAGAAACCTGGGTAAAAAGCCACCAGTGGACAAATTCAAGGCAGCTTCAGAGACTGGGATAGAATATAAGAGGAAGTACTTGCAACATTAATTTCAAAAGCAGCAAACTTTAAGATATGTCACAACAGCAAAATATTAGCCTGAAACCTAGAGGCAGTAGAGAAGCAAGTAGTGAGCAATTCACTAAGAGGGAAAAGGTGCAGTAAGATAAGTAATTTAAAAGGAGAAGAGGAAACTTTCAGGATCTTATAATCAATCAGGAAATTCAACATCGTCAATTCCTAACAATTTGATAACTCTGCAATTTAGAGGGACACTTCCTAAAATGATTATTAGAACAGAACAACTTTTGTAGAGCATCTACTCAATAAAGTTACTTACTGGCTTTAGTAGAAAGTGATAAGGAGAAAGGATAATTGATTGTACTCCTTTTCAACAATTCAATAAGCCTTCAATTTCTAAAGAACCTACTATGACACAGAGGACAGTCAGAAACTGAAGCTATCTCTTACATCAAGGTGTTTATGCTATGTTGGGGGAAAAGAACAGACATCCTGGCAAGTAAACAAAAAGGTAAATATGAAGTAATGGGGGAGGAGGGAGAAGGAGGAAGGGTCTCATCCTCCTTGACTGGTGAAGTCCCTGTGTAGGAGATAACAGACTCAAGCCTTGGATTCACCAAAGGATTACAAGGAGGTAGAGGATGTGTGTGAGGGTGTGAGGGTGGTGGAAGGAAACATCCTGAACAAAGGCACTTCTGAGGGGAAGAGCAACTAGATCAATTTGATGGAAAATAGTTTGTTCAAGAGAGTACTCTGAAATAAACCTAGAAAAATAGGTTAGAGCCAGAGTGTGAAAAACTTCAAATTCAGGGTGAGTCATTTAATCTCAGTTTCCTTAATTGTAAAATTATAAAATTTGTCTAGCAGGATTGTTGAATCTGACACGAAACAATATTTGCAGAGTGTAGTGCTGGGCACAAAGTATGAGTCTTTATTTTATCCTGGAGACAAATAAAAAGTCACTAAAGCATTTTGAGCAAGGGAAGGGCCTGAGGTGATCAGATCTGTACTTAAAGAACTCTCCTTTCTCACAGCTGCATCAATAATGGATTAGGAAGGAGGGCCCAGAAAGGCAGGCTGAACTAAACTTGGTGCCACATGGGTAGTGGTGGAAAATGATGCCAACGTTAAGATCTGGCGGCTGACTAAGTAGAAATGATTGTGGGGTTTCAAATCTAGGTGACTGAAAACCCCTTTCAATTTCACATTACTCCTTTCATAAACTGTTTCTGGCCAGATTTATCTTATACTCTCAATAATATATAAAGAATAAGGGCTGTTAAATAAAAACTATTAATAAATAAATAAATAAATAAATAGAAAGGGGAGCATTAATCCTCACATTAAAAAAAAAAAAAAAAAAAAAGAATAAGGGCTGTTTTTCACTCTTTTTAAATCCTCAGTACCTAGCTCATAAGTATTTGATAATTTGATAAGTGCCTTTTCTTGTTACTATCTCACCAAACTAATCTTTACCTGCTCCCTCATTAGTTCTAATAGTATCTTTTATCCTATTCATATCACTATATCTCTGAGATCATCACGAATTCTTCCTGCCCACATCTTTAGTGTATCTTTCTAGACACACTAAATAGAAATATTCAGAGGCAGTTCGTGGCACTCTCAAACCTTTGCAAAAGGTGATACTGATCCACACCTACCTTCATCTTAAAAGTCTATTCACACGATTTCACAGTATAAATGATATACTGCTCAATGAGTGGGAGAGGAACTGAAAACTTTTTTTTAATGAATATTAAAAATAAATAACTTTTAAAAATAAATGTCAAGATTAAATTTTTTTTAATTTTTTATTATATATATATATATATTTTTTATAATATTATCCCTTGTATTCATTTTTCTAAATTACCCCCCCTCCCTCTATTCCCTCCCCCCGATGACAGGCAATCCCATACATTTTACATGTGTTACAATATAGTCTAGGTACAATACATGTGTGTGAATATCATTTTCTTGTTGCACAATAAACATTAGAATCCGAAGGTACATGCAACCTGGGCAGACAGATATTAGTGCTAACAATTTACATTCACTTCCCAGTGTTTCTTCTCTGGGTGTAGCTACCTCTGTCCATCATTGATCAACTGGAAGTGAGTTGGATCTTCTTTATGTTGAAGATTTCCACCTCCATCAGAATACATCCTCATACAGTATTGTTGTTGAAGTGTACAGTGATCTTCTGGTTCTGCTCATTTCACTCAGCATCAGTTGATTTAAGTCTCTCCAGGCCTCTCTGTATTCCTCCTGCTGGTCATTTCTTACAGAGCAATAATATTCCATAACCTTCATATACCACAATTTACCCAAACATTCTCCAACTGATGGACATCCATTCATCTTCCAGTTTCTAGCTACAACAAAAAGAGCTGCCACAAACATTTTGGCACATATATGTCTCTTTCCGCTCCTTAGTATTTCTTTGGGATATAAGCCCAGTAGTAGCGCTGCTGGGTCAAAGGGTATGCACAGTTTGATAACTTTTGGGGCATAATTCCAGATTGCTCTCCAGAATGGCTGGATTCTTTCGCAACTCCACCAGCAATGTATTAGTGTCCCAATTTCCCCACATCCCCTCCAACATTTATCATTATTTGTTCCTGTCATCTTAGCCAATCTGACAGGTGTGTAGTGGTATCTCAGAGTGGTCTTAATTTGCATTTCTCTGATCAGTAGTGATTTGGAACACTCTTGCATGTGAGTGGATATAGTTTCAATTTCTTCCTCTGAGAATTGTCTGTTCATATCCTTTGACCATTTATCAATTGGAGAATGGTTCGGTTTCTTATAAATTATGGTCAGTTCTCTATATATTTTGGAAATGAGACCTTTGTCAGAACCTTTGTTTTTAAAAATATTTTCCCAATTTGTTACTTCCCTTCTAATCTTGTTTGCATTAGTATTGTTTGTACAGAAACTTTTTAGTTTGATGTAATCAAAATCTTCTATTTTGTGATCCATAATGATCTCTAGTTCTCCTCTGGTCATAAATTCCTTCCTCCTCCACAAGTCTGAGAGGTAGATTATCCTCTGTTCCTCTAATCTATTTATTATCTCCCTCTTTATGCCTAAATCATGGATCCATTTTGATCTTATCTTGGTATATGGTGTTAAGTGTGGATCCATATCTAATTTCTGCCATACTAATTTCCAGTTTTCCCAACAGTTTTTTCCGAATAATGAATTTTTAATCCCTAATGTTGGAATCTTTGGGTTTGTCAAAGATTAGATTGCTATAGATGTACCCTTTTTTGTTCTTTGTATCTAATCTGTTCCACTGATCTACCGGTCTATTTCTTAGCCAGTACCAAATGGTTTTGGTGACTGCTGCTATATAATATAGCTTTAGATCAGGTACACTTAGACCACCTTCCTCTGAGTTTTTTTTCATTAGTTCCCTTGCAATTCTCGACCTTTTATTCTTCCATATGAATTTTGTTGTTATTTTTTCTAGGTCATTGAAATAGTTTCTTGGGAGTCTGATTGGTATAGCACTAAATAAATAGATTAGTTTGGGGAGTATTGTCATCTTTATTATATTCGCTCGGCCTAACCAAGAGCATTGAATGTCTTTCCAATTATTTAAATCTGATTTTATTTTTGTGGCAAGTGTTTTGTAATTTTTCTCATATAATTCCTGACTTTTCTTTGGTAGATGGATTCCCAAATATTTTATACTCTCAACATTTGTTTGGAATGGAATTTCTCTTTGTATCTCTTGCTGTTGCATTTTGTTAGTGATATATAAAAATGCCGAGGATTTATGTGGATTTATTTTGTATCCTGCCACTTTGCTGAAATTTTGAATTATTTCTAGTAGCTTTTTAGCAGAGTCTTTGGTGTTCTCTAAGTATACCATCATGTCATCTGCAAAAAGTGACAGTTTAATTTCCTCATTTCCTACTCTAATTCCTTGAATCTCTTTCTCGGCTCTTATTGCGGAGGCTAGCGTTTCTAGTACTATATTGAATAGTAATGGTGATAGTGGGCAACCTTGTTTCACTCCTGATCTTACTGGGAAAGGTTGCAGTTTATTTCTATTGCATATTATGCTTACTGAAGGCCTTAAATATATGCTCCTGATTATTCTAAGGAATAGTCCATTTATTCCTATACTCTCAAGAGTTTTTAGTAGGAATGGATGTTGGATTTTGTCAAAGATTAAATTTTTAAAAGATTTTAAAATTTTACAAAGTTTTTATTTACAAGTAAATATATTTTTTAAAAAATACTAAGGCAACAAAAAGTTATCAAACTGTGATCCAGCATCCCTTTGATCCAGCAATGCTACTAACTGGGCTTATATCCCAAGGAAATACTAAAGAGGGGAAAGGGACCTGTATGTGCCAGAATGTTTGTGGCAGCCCTTTTTGTAGTGGCTAGAAACTGGAAGATGAATGGATGTCCATTAATTGGAGAATGGTTGGGTAAATTATGGTATATGAAGGTTATGGAATATTATTGCTCTGTAAGAAATGACCAACAGGAGAAATACAGAGAGGCTTGGAGAGACTTACATCAACTGATGCTGAGTGAAATGAGCAGAACCAGAAGATCATTATACACTTCAACAACAATACTGTATGAGGATGTATTCTGATGGAAGTGGATATCTTCAACATAGAGAAGAGCTAACCCAATTCCAATTGATCAATGATGGACAGAAACAACTACATCCAGAAAAGGAACACTGGGAAATGAATGTAAACTGTTATTTTTACCTTCTGAATCCAATTCTTTCTGTGCAACAAGAGATCCGGTTCTTCACACATATATTGTATCTAGTATACTATATATAGTATATACTATAACATATCTAACATGTATGGGACTGCCTGCCATCTAGGGGAGGGGGTGGAGGGAAGGAGGGGAAAAATTTGGAACAGAAGTGAGTGCAAGGGATAATGTTGTAAAAAATTACCCATGCATATGTACTGTTAAAACCAAAAAAAAATTTAAAAATAAATAAAAATAAATTGAAAATGATTTGTAAAAAAAAAAAAAAAAAAAAAAAAAGCTAAGGCAAGTTCTTAGGGAAAGCAAACGGTTCAAGCTCTAGGCCTAGGTCTCAGGGCCTTGCTCACTGGAACAAGTCATTGTAACCTCCCGGGGCCTCAAGCTTTCCTGTCAGTAAAAAGGGACGATAATCATCATCCACCTCCAGGATACTAGTGAAGATAAACTTAGATGATGTTTACAAGCGCTTTGCAAACCTTAAAGCGCCGGATAAGCGCCAGCTATTGTGATGTTATAATAGGCGCTTATTAAATTGTTGCCTGATTACGCGCCGCCAGACTGACTATGCGATTTGCTCCAGGGCGCGGAGCTCGAAACCCAGCCCCGGCTCCCATTTCAGATCCAGCCCCCTGCTCTCGGCACTAACCCCTCGGCTCGGGGCCTCCCCTCACCCCTTCGTGGTGGTTTGTCCTTCGTAGTGAAGAGGAGCGTGACATCAGGGGTGATGCCGTGACAGGCAAGTGAAGGGGTGTGAGTGGGGGAGCAAGGTCACCTGCCTCACCGACCCTCCGCAGCCGTTTGGGTCCAGCGGACGGATATAGATCAACATGACTGGAGCCGGCCCTGGGTGAAATGAGAAGGGCAAGGCGCGCACCGGCTATACCCCTTTCCCCTTCGCCGGTCCTAGAAACTCCCCCCCTACCCCTCATCCAGGCCCGGCCGCGGGCTCCCCAATGAATAACCATGAGGCTTTATTAATATTCAAGAGTCCGACCAGAGGAGTCGGTCGCGAGAAGCCCCAGGTTCATAATTTAGGAACCCACCTGAAGTTGTGGACTCGCCTCAAGCAGAGTCTTCGGGCCCGGCCAGCAGCGCCCTGCTCCGTTGTTAGGCTTTCTGGCCCTGACGGCAGCGCCGGGCCCCGGCGCCCTTCTTTGCCCCATGCATCTGTAAATGTACAGATTTCATGACTAACACACGACTCCTCTCTCCTCGTTACCTGGAGACGCCTCTGACGGACAGCCATTCGCTCTCATTGGAGGGGAAACGAATAGGAGGCGGGATCTGGGGGAGACCGTAGCCAATAAACGGGCTTCAAGAGAGAAGGGACCGTGGGCGTTTAGGCTAGAATTGGTAATGGAAGGTAGGGCGGAGGACTCAAGAGAAGGACTTTTTGATTATTTCCAGTGAGGCTCCTTCCACTCCTTTATCCCCAGTCCTCCAGTAACCAAATGTGTAAAACGAAGAGAGGTCATCTTTTAAAAGATTACAGAAGCTGAGGAGCCTGTTTGATTATAAAGTTTATTTTACTAAAAATCTATTATCACAAATGGGCTCGTCCGATGGGGGGGGGGGGGAGATGGTTACTGGGAAACGTGGTCTCTGCTTTATTTTCTCACGCGCAGGCTGCCTGGAGGGCCTGGGCTACCCTTCATTTGACGTTTTTTGAAAGTTAATTTTGTGCTAGGCAGTCAATGTCTTATTAGATGGAGCAAGATAGTAATCGTTTCTATAAATGCTTATATTAGAAGGAAATATACATATATAATATAAATATATTTTATGTATTTATAATATTTATATTATATATACTATAACGTATTATAATATATTTATATAAATATGTACTATAATGTATTATATTTATATATATAAATATATAATATGTGCTATAATGTATTATAATATATAAATATATTATATATACTATAATGTATTATATTTATATAAATAGATAAAATATAATATATAATAATGTATATATTTATAATATATAATAATGTATATATTCATAATATTTATATAATATATTATATATAATATAATGTATTATAATATATTTATATAAATATATAAAATTAGTATATAATATATACTATAATGTATTATAATATATTTATAATATTTATATTATATGTAATATATAAATATTATATATAATATGATGTATTATGATATATTTAAATATATAAAAATATAAATATATAATGCATACTATAATGTATGGTAATATATTTGTATAATTATAAATATATAATATAATGTATTATAATATATTTGTATAAATATACTATAATGTATTATAAATGTACATATATATATATACAATATAGATATATAATATAAATGTATTTATATTATATATAAATATAAGAAGGAAATAAGCATTTTATAGCACATGTTTTGTGCCAGGATACTATATAAATACTATACAAAATACTATATAAATGTATTGTGTCAGATTCAACAATCCTGCTAGACAAATTTTACAATTGAGGAAACTGAGGATAAGTGACTCACCCTGGATCACATAGCTTGTTAAGTGTCTAAGGATGAATTTGAACCCCCCAGATTCCATGCCGGGCTCTCTATCCACTGAGCCACCTACTTTAGATATCTAGGGCAAACATTCTAAATCTAAAACCTATGAACTTGTGGGTTTGAAAAGAGAGGGATAGAGACACAGAGAGATAGGACAGAGAAGGTGGAAGGAAGGAGAAAGAGAACTGTTTCAATATGTTTCCCTTTGTAATCCAATGAATTTTACTTTATACATTTTAAACATTTTCTGAGAAAGGATTCATAGATGACACCAGACTGCAAACCAAAATGTTACCATGTGTAAATAAAATGCATTTGTAGTTTATAAGGCACTTTTAAAAAAACAATTCAATAGCGATTACTATATTACTTGCCCAAGGATACTTAGCAGAACCAAAATTTGAACTCAAGTTCTCTTGAAACTCCAATAGTAAGAGACCCCAATACTTTTCAAGAAAGCCCACATCACCTGACCTTGAAAATGATGTGATCATCTTGGGAATGGAACTATTGGAAGTGATACAGCACAATCCTGGAGAATGCATGTGACAGAGGGAGTGGATTTATTCCACTCAGCTATCATCCCGAGGCTGTGTTGCTCCCTCACCCCTGGACCCAAACAACGAACACTTAATAGTTTCATGAAAGAAGAAAGGGGGTTGTTAGCGCTTTATGCAACTCTGTTCTTTGTTCTGCACTCCCCACCTTCATCTCTAACAATCTTTGCTATAATTTTACCTGCTTTCTCTCTGCTCTTTGCTATTTTCCTCTCAGAATGTAACCTGCTTTAACTGATATTAGAAACATAATAAAACTTCACTTCTTAACTTAGAAACTTATCTAAGCCTTCAAATTATTTTGGGACATCTGTATTACTGGTCCAGAATATCAATATTCTGGGGTCCCTTGAACCCAACACTCTGGCTTAAAATTCACTTTACTTTTTACTACATTTCTAGAATAATAGAATAGAATCTCTTTTAAGATGTTCATATCTTATTTTCACATCATCTATATGAAAATTCACCCTTAACTAAAAGGTCAGGGGAAAGGGTATGTCAGAAGCATAGCAAAACTCAACATCAACTGTGTGGGCAATCGTGTAAACCCATTGTCCACCACTTTTGTAAAGAGATGAGAGGTACTTCCCCCCCCCCATGTTTCTTCAATGCCCAGCTGCTTAGGCCTTTTTATTCTTGTTATAATTTGTGTGTGCATTGCTTTTTAAATATTGTTTTTCTGGTTCTGCTTACCTCACTTTGTATTACTTGAGAAGGGAATAATAAAGGACCAAAATAATTAAATTTTTAAAAATCAATTAAGTTGAGTAAGACCTCCCCCCTCAAACCAGAAAAACAGTAGGGAAAAGGGCATAGAAGATGAGAGCTTATGGGAATCACAAGTTGCAAAGTAATTTAATCATAGGGGCAAAGTTCTGACAAAGAGAAAGGAGATATAAAAGTCAAATAATACACCAAGAAAAACATATACTTACCTCCATAATATTAATAGACTAATAATATAAAATTAATCAAATGAGATGAAAGAGAGTGCATCAACTAAATGTGTTATTTATAAAAAGCACATCTCAAAAATGAAGAAGTAGAATCAAAATGAAACTGGAACAAAATTTACCAAACACAAGTCCATATAACTGCAAACATATTATCAGACAAAATAAAAGTAAAGTTTACATGTCAATAGTTAAACAAAGAAATAACATTACATATGCTTAAAAGAATCAGACAACAAACCCATATCAATATGAAACAATAAAAAAAAAAAACCACGGCTTCCTGGAAGCAAAATTATAACATTGTTACATTCATAGAGAACAAAGTGAGTGGTCATGA